>NC_057811.1:375828126-375837385 GCF_018294505.1 Triticum aestivum
TCCCCGCACGGCCGCCGTCGATCGCCGCCCCGTTTCGCCGCCTCGAGCCTCCCCCGAGCTCACTCTCGCACACCTGCAGGCTCAATGTGAGCCTCTCCCCCTCCTCCCCTGTCCTTTCGCTCTCGCGCGCCCCCTAGCTGCTTCCCCCCCGCGCGCCCGAACGCAGCGCCGCGGAGCTCGCCGCCGGCAAGGCTCCGGTGACCTTTTGGTCACGGGCTCAAGCCCGTTGCACTCCCCACCGCGCGTAGATGCTCCCCAGCCCCTCCGCTTGCTCGATAGCACACCGTAGCCCCGTCTCCGTCGGGCACCCGTGCGCGCCGCCGCCTCCGCCGCTCGCCGGCGCCGATTCCGGCCAGGTCCGGCGAAGCTACGGCCACCACTGGATGCGGCACTGCGAGCTCCTTCGAATGAGCCTAGCCCCGCTCCTCCCCGAGCCCCGTAGCGCGATTCCGGCCAACTCCGGCGAGGGGCCGCCGCTGTTTTGGTCGCCGGAGTCGCTCCGGCGCCGGCCGCCGACGTGGCTGGCCTGGGGCCACCCCAGTGCCACTGCCAGTGGTCCCCGCAGGCCCCGTTGACTGGGTCAACCCAGTCAACGTGCTGACTGGGCAGGCCCAGCCACTGACATGCGGGCCCCGCCGCATAATTAACAAAAAAAATGTGTTTTATAAATAAAACTAATTAATTAACCTAAACAGTCACTGACAGGTGGGCCCAGTAGTTTTACTAACTAAATTTAGATTAGTTTGAACTCTGTTTAACCCACTGTCTATGACAGGTGGGTCCCCCGTGTCAGTTTTGACCAGTCAACCGGTCTGTTGACCGCTGACGTCACTCATACGTCATGCTGACGTCATATCCCTTTTCTGTTAATTAAATAATTCCAGAAATTCAAATAATCTTTGAAAATTCATATCTTTTAAACGTAACTCGGATGAAAATGTTTTCTATATGAAAGTTGCTCAGAACGACGAGACGAATCCGAATACGCAGTCCGTTCGTCCACCACACCTCCCTAACCTATCGAACTAGCAACTTTCCCCCTCCGGTCCGTCTGTCCGAAAACGCGAAACATCGGGAATACCTCCCGGATGTTCCCCCCTTCGCCGGTACCACCTACTGTCGCGTTAGGACACACCTAGCACCATTCATTGTCATGTCACGCATCGTCATGCTTATGTTTGCATTGTATTTACTGTTTCTTCCCCCTCTTCTCTCCGGTAGACTACGAGACCGACACTGCTGCTGCCCAGTTCGCCTACGGAGTCGACGACCCCTCCTACTTGCCAGAGCAACCAGGCAAGCCCCCCCCCCTTGATCACCCGATATCGCCTATTCTTCTCTATACTGCTTGCATTAGAGTAGTGTAGCATGTTACTGCTTTTCGATATCCTATCCTGATGCATGGCCTATCCTTGCTACTATTGTTGATACCTTTACCTGCAATCCTACATGCTTAGTATAGGATGCTAGGTTTCCATCAGTGGCCCTACATTCTTGTCCGTCTGCTGTGCTATACTATCGGACCGTGATCACCTGGGCGGTGATCACGGGTATATACTTATATACTACATACATGACACATGTGATGGCTAAAGTCGGGTCGGCTCGTAGGAGTACCCGCAAGTGGATCTTTGTGGCGGAGCGACAGGGCAGGTTGAGACCGCCTAGGTGAGAGGTGGGCCTGGCCCTGGTCGGCGTTCGCGGATACTTAACACGCTTAACGAGATCTTGGTATTTGATCTGAGTCTGGCCATTTGGTCTATACGCACTAACTATCTACGCGGGAGTAGTTATGGGTATCCCGGCGTCGTGGTATCAGCCGAAACCTTCTTGACGTCAGCGACTGAGTGGCGCGCGCCGGATTGGACTGGAACGCCACTAGGCTAGGTCTGCTTCCGGCCGCGTACGCAACGTGCAGGTGTGCATAGGGCGATGGGCCCAGACCCCTGCGCGCATAGGGTTAGACAGGCGTGCTGACCGCTCTGTTGTGCTTAGGTGGGGCTGCGACGCGTTGATCTTACGAGGCCGGGCATGAACCAGAAAAGTGTGTTCGGCCAAATGGGATCGAGCGTGTTGGGTTATGTGGTGCACCCCTGCAGGGAAGTTTATCTATTCGAATAGCCGTGTCCCTCAGTAAAAGGACGACCCGGAGTTGTACCTTGACCTTATGACAACTAGAACTGGATACTGAATAATATACACCCTTCCAAGTGCCAGATACAACCCGGTGATCGCTCTCTAACAGGGCGACGAGGAGGGGATCACCGGGTAGGATTATGCTATGCGATGCTACTTGGAGGACTTCAATCTACTCTCTTCTACATGCTGCAAGATGGAGGCTGCCAGAAGCGTAGTCTTCGACAGGACTAGCTATCCCCCTTTTATTCTCGCATTCTACAGTTCAGTCCACTGATATGCCCCTTTACACATATACCCATGCATATGTAGTGTAGCTCCTTGCTTGCGAGTACTTTGGATGAGTACTCACGGTTGCTTCTCTCCCTCTTTTCCCCCTTTTCTTTTCTATCTGGTCGTCACAACCAGATGCTGGAGTCCAGGAGCCAGACGCCACCGTCGACGACGACACCTACGACACTGGAGGTGCCTACTACTACGTGCAGCCCGCTGACGATGACCAGGAGTAGTTAGGAGGATCCCAGGCAGGAAGCCTGCGCCTCGTTCGATCTGTATCCCAGTTTGTGCTAGCCTTCTTAAGGCAAACTTGTTTAACTTATGTCTGTACTCAGATATTGTTGCTTCCGCTGACTCGTCTGTGATCGAGCACTTGTATTCGAGCCCTCGAGGCCCCTGGCTTGTATTATGATGCTTGTATGACTTATTTATGTTGTAGAGTTGTGTTGTGATATCTTCCCGTGAGTCCCTGATCTTGATCGTACACATTTGCGTGCATGATTAGTGTACGGTCAAATCGGGGGCGTCACAAGTTGGTATCAGAGCCGACTGCCTGTAGGAACCCCCCTTTCCACACTCCTTGGCCGAAGTCGAGTCTAAACATTACAAAACTTTTACTAACATGGTTGTGTGTCTTACGGGCCCACGTCGCCATTGGGTGGTACTAGGATCTTTTACTCCTCGACCTTTACTCTGGGACTCTGAACTCTCTTCTACTCGGGTTAAACGAATTTACTAACTCTAACACTAGGATCCCGTGACCGCATTCACCCCAAAGTTGGATAAGCCATATTTGTTTCCTAGAATAGTATTTTGAACAATTCACACACTGTCATTTGACTCCTTTGAAACGTCTTTGCTTTCAGATGCAACCCACAAGGCAGGTCGTGCGCCACACGACGGCCATTGGTGCCTCGGGATCACCTGCTGTGCTAGCTGAGATGATGACCTATCTGGGTTATCGCTGGCATCCTGAGTACACCGTCTACGAGGAGTACCAGGACTTTAACCAGGAGCAGTACCGTGCCATCGTCCACCTCTACTCTCGGGAGTATGACTCCACTACTGTGCTGCACACCGCACATGGTGTTGGTGTGACCATCGATATGGCTGTCCACGATGCTGCCTATGCTGCTCTGACACGTCTTCGTGGAGAGTATCGGGAGTTGGACACCTCCCCTTTCAGGCACATTGCTATCGCATCCGATGTTGGTGCGGAGGGATACTATACTGCTGCCTACTCCACTGTCACCCGAGAGCCCTTCTACCATCAGAACCTGGTTCTGCATGCTGATGGGCTGGATCGAGCTAACCGAGCTCTTCGCCACGAGATGTACACCACCCGTCAGCACCTTTACCGTGCTCTGACGCTGCTGCACCCCTTTGTCCGATCTGGACAGGTACCGCGTACTGCGATCTACCCAGCCAGGACCGTGATGCCCCACGGTGTCGGTTGGCCAGAGGTGGGAGGCTACTCTCCCGCACTTGGTCCTCTTCTGCCACCTGAGCGTCGGGATCTACACCTGAGTGTCCGCGGCCCCCAGTCTGCTGACGTGGAGGGCTATCCGTTGCCTCACTACCAGCTGTCGGGCTACGATTACCTCCACAGTACCTCTTGGGACTGATGTAGGCTTGCTTGTAGTGTTAGATGCATTCGCCGCGAGCCTGTGTGCCGCCTATGATGTTTTAGTCCATGTACTGAACTCTGTGTACTGAACTCTATGCATGACCCCTTTTGTAAGTTATGCCGACTACTATGTAGTAGCTATCGTGCTCCTCTCGTTATGCATGTGTCATCATGAATGATTCTTGTCTTTGCAAATATTTCTCAATGCTGAACTACCCCTGTTATATATTAGCAGGATGGTTAGACCAGGTGGTCGTGGTCATGGTGGCGATGCCCCACCACCACCTGAGTACATGGCTGGTATGATCCAACAGTTTGAACTGAACCGCCAATTCATGGAAAATATGATGGCTCAGTTTCCTCGCCCCAATATGAACCAGCAGCAAGCCCAAGTGACTCTTCAAGATTTCATACGCCTCAACCCAACCATCTACCGCAGCTCAACTCAGCCTCTGGATGCTGATGACTGGCTCCGTGACATCACCTATGAGATGGAGTCTGCTGATGTAGCCCCTGCCAGCTATGTCACTTTTGCTTCCTTCTTCTTGAAGGGACCCGCAGCTCAATGGTGGGACAGCCACAGGCGTACTCTGCCAGCTGGAACAATCATCACATGGCCAGACTTCCAAGCAGCTTTCCGTGCCCGCTTCATTCCTCAGGGAGTCATGGACCGGAAGAAGCGTGAGTTCCGCAACCTCACCCAAGGCAACAAAACTGTTGAAGCTTATCAGCGGGAGTTTCTGGACTTGTCTCTCTATGCTGAAGAGGACATTGCAACTGATGCACGCAGACAGGAGAAGTTCCGTGATGGCCTTCAAGCTGACATCAAGCTCGCACTTCTAGTGCATGACTTTGCTGATTTCGCCACCTTGGTGAATAAGGCCATCAATGTCGAGACTGGTCTACAGGAATACCAGAGCTCTCACAGGCGCAACCGTGACACGGGCTCATCTTCGGGCTCGCCCGCACAGAAGCGTAAGATATGGATCCCGAACAGCATGTACCGTCCAAATGCATCTGCCCCAAGGCAGACCTATGCTGCACCTCGTCTGCCTCCACCACCATCTAGGCAGTCAAGACTTCCAGCTCCACCATCCCAAGCTCCTGTTCCCACTCCGAATAATGGCTTGTGCTTCAGGTGTGGTCAACCAGGACACCGTGCTAGAGAATGCAACCAGAACCAGAATCAACTGGCCCTTCCAGCAACTGGCCGTGGTAACAATCAGCCTCGCAACAACAATGCTAAGTCTTATGGTCGTGCTCATGCCAACCACGTTGATCTCAACGAAGCTCAAGACCAGCCTGCTACTGTGATGGGTACACTCCTCGTAAATTCAGTACCAGCATCCGTTTTATTTGATACAGGTGCATCGCATTCATTCATGTGAGAAGATTTTGCATACAAGCACGACGTTAAATGTGAGGAGATGAACACTTCGGTACTGGTCAAAAACCCCGTGGGACAGTGTCAAACCTCCTTGGTTGGCATCGATGTCCCCGTGGAAATCGAAGGGCTGGAATTCTATGCCTCTCCCATTATCCTGAAGTTGTCTAACATCGACCTCATTTTGGGTATGGATTGGTTGAAAACGCATACTGCTTCTATAGTTTGCGCCACTAAAACCGTCCATCTGCTACACCCTTCAGATGAAATAGTTGCTTACCAAGCTCATCTAGTGCAAAATGCCGAGGCAAGGCTCTATGCATTGAATGCATTGAACGCTGCACCACTCGAGGGCATTGAAAACATTCCCGTCGTGCGTGAATTCCTCGACGTCTTTCCTGAAGAACTTCCAGGGATTCCCCCTGCTAGAGCTGTCGAATTCATCATCGACTTGAAACCAGGCACCACTCCTATAGCCAAGCGACCCTACAAAATGCCGCCGCATGAACTCCTTGAGCTTAAGGAGGAAATCGACAAATCTCTTCGCAAAGGATTCATTCGCCCAAGTTGCTCTCCTTGGGGAGCACCTTCTCTCTTTGTCAAGAAGAAGGATGGGACAAACCGGTTAGTTCAAGACTACCGTCCTATAAACCAAGCTACCATCCAGAATAAATACCCCCTTCCTCGGATCAATGATCTGTATGATCAACTGGCGGGTTCGTCAGTGTTCTCTAAGCTCGACTTGAGGTTGGGCTACCACCAGATCCGTGTTCGCGAAGAGGATATCCCAAAGACCGCCTTCGTGACTCGCTATGGTTCATACGAGTACACCGTCATGTCTTTCGGTTTAACCAATGCTCCAGCCACCTTCTCTCCTCTGATGAACTATATATTCATGGATTACCTCGACAAGTTCGTTGTGGTTTATCTGGATGATATCCTATTATTTTCCAAGAATGAAGAAGAACATGCTGAACATCTTCGACTTGTGCTGGAAAAGCTACGAGAGCATCAACTATATGCCAAGTTCTCCAAATGTGAATTCTGGCTACCCGAAGTAACCTATCTTGGGCATGTCATCTCTAAGGATGGTATTGCCGTCAACCTTGAACGAGTCCAGGCTATTCTTGATTGGACTCCTCCCAAGAACGTTAAGCAAGTCAGAAGTTTTCTCGGTCTCGCCAGCTATTGCCGTCGATTCGTCGAGAACTTCTCTAAGATCGCCAGGCCTCTGACTAACCTGTTGCATAAGGGTGTCAAGTTTCAATGGACAGACAAATGTCAGGAAAGTTTCCAAGCACTCAAAGACAAGTTGACTTCTACCCCAGTTCTAGCTCCACCTGATACTAAGAAGGACTTTGTCATTTACTGCGACGCTTCTCGTCAAGGATTAGGCTGTGTCCTAATGCAAGACCGCAAAGTGATTGCTTATGCCTCTCGACAATTGCGCCCTCACGAAGAGAACTACCCAGTTCACGACCTCGAACTTGCTGCTGTCATTCATGCGCTGAAGCAGTGGCGACATTACCTTCTCGGTAATCGTTGCGAGATCTTCACTGACCACCAAAGTCTGAAGTGTCTGTTTACTCAGCCAGATCTGAACCTCCGTCAACAGAGATGGATGGAGCTTGTTGCAGACTTTGACTTGGGTATTTCCTATACGCCAGGCAAGGCTAATGTAATGGCTGATGCCTTGAGCCGCAAGTCTTACTGCAACCACCTCCAGGTTCATAAAGTTCAGCCCTCGCTTGTTGAAGAATTCAGGAAGCTGAACCTCCATATTGTTCCTCCGAGTGCACTCGCTCCCCCTCCTAAGGAGTTTGGCAAGGTGAACATCCACGTTGTTACCCAGGGTTCCCTCAATACCCTAGTTGCTAAACCAGATCTCGAGGACAGCATCAAAAGGCTACAGAAGTATGACTCTGAAGCCCACAAGATTAAGCGCTACCTCGCAGAAGGAAAGCCCTCATTCTTCACCATTGCTGAAGATGGCACCCTATACTTCAAGGGCCGCCTAGTGGTGCCATGTGCAGAGAAAAACCTGGATATGACACAGGGAGTTATGAAAGCTCATGATATGCCTCTATGTATCCATCCTGGTAGTACAAAGATGTACCAAGACATCCGTCAGAGATTCTGGTGGTCTAATATGAAGCAAGACATTGCTCGCTATGTTGCTGAATGTGACGTTTGCCGTCGTATCAAAGCAGAACATCAAAGGCCTGCTGGAACTCTGCAACCTATCTCTATTCCTGAATGGAAATGGGACCATGTTGAGATGGACTTCGTCACTGGATTTCCCAAATCACAGAAAGGTAATGATGCTATTCTTGTCGTCATTGACCGGCTTTCCAAAGTTGCACATTTTCTGGCAGTCAAAGAAACGATCACTGCTAGCCAGTTGGCAACGCTCTATATGTCCAGGATTGTTTCACTCCACGGTATTCCATTGGTTATCAGCTCAGACCGTGGCAGCTTATTCACTTCAAGATTCTGGGCAAGTTTCCAAGAAGCTATGGGGACTCATCTGTCATTCAGTACTGCGTTTCATCCTCAATCGCAAGGACAAGTTGAACGCGTCAACCAAGTTCTCGAAGACATGCTTCGAGCTTGCGTTATTTCCTTTGGCAAGAAATGGGAGGAATCTCTCCCGTATGCTGAGTTCTCTTATAATAATAGCTATCAAGCTAGTCTGAAGATGGCCCCCTTCGAAGTGTTATATGGACGAAAGTGCCGAACCCCTCTGAACTGGTCAGAAACTGGGGAACGTCCACTCTTTGGCCCGGATATTATCCAAGATGCCGAAGAACAAGTCCGCATTATTCGCGAGAATCTCAAGACTGCTCAGTCACGTCAGAAGAGTCAGTATGACCGTCATCATAAGGACATGGTCTATCAACCTGGCGAAAAGGCTTATCTTCGAGTCACACCTATGAAGGGTGCTCACCGCTTCGGGATCAAGGGCAAACTAGCTCCTCGCTATATTGGCCCATTCACTATTCTCGAAAGGCGTGGAAAAGTGGCATACCAACTGGAGCTACCGCCGAACCTTTCTCAGGTTCACGATGTGTTCCATGTGTCACAGCTCCGCCGTTGCTTCAAGGACCCAATCCGAGCTGTGGATCATGAAGTGCTCGAATTGCAGCAAGACCTCTCCTATAAGGAGCATCCGATCCGCATTCTCGACCAAGCTGAACGCCGCACACGTCAGAAGGCGATCAAGTTTCTCAAAGTCCAGTGGTCGCACCATTCTGAAGATGAGGCCACTTGGGAACGAGAGGATCGTCTGCGCGAAGAATACCCCGCACTGTTTCCTTCTACCTCCTAAATCTCGGGACGAGATTTCTTGTAGTGGAGGAGATTTGTAACACCCCGAGGATCATGCTACAGTAACTCTCTGTGATTAAGCTAATCATGTTGCTAAACAGGGCTTGATCACATTGGAATCAGATTTCTTTTCAAACTCCTAATTCAAACTTCAATTAAAATTAAAGTGGAAAATAAAAGTTTTCAAAAATTTAAACAAAAATGTTCGGTGGGTGCCAAATAATACACTGGTAATTATTGTGGAGAAAACTCCTTTTTAGAAAATGCCTAAGTATTTTAAAATAGATTAAAAGGTGAAAGAAAATAAATAAAAGAAAATGCAAAACAAAACAGAAAACAAAAAAATAAAAACAAAAGCCCCCCCACTGGACCTGGCCCAACTGGACCAACCCCAGGCCCAGCCGGCCAGCACCATCCCCCCCCCCCGGCCGAAAGGCCCAGCTCCACCCCGGCCCACCTCTCCCACTCGCCCTCCCCTTCCCTGTTCCCCCGACCGGGGTCGGAACAGG
>NC_057811.1:375838696-375851198 GCF_018294505.1 Triticum aestivum
TCCCCGCACGGCCGCCGTCGATCGCCGCCCCGTTTCGCCGCCTCGAGCCTCCCCCGAGCTCACTCTCGCACACCTGCAGGCTCAATGTGAGCCTCTCCCCCTCCTCCCCTGTCCTTTCGCTCTCGCGCGCCCCCTAGCTGCTTCCCCCCCGCGCGCCCGAACGCAGCGCCGCGGAGCTCGCCGCCGGCAAGGCTCCGGTGACCTTTTGGTCACGGGCTCAAGCCCGTTGCACTCCCCACCGCGCGTAGATGCTCCCCAGCCCCTCCGCTTGCTCGATAGCACACCGTAGCCCCGTCTCCGTCGGGCACCCGTGCGCGCCGCCGCCTCCGCCGCTCGCCGGCGCCGATTCCGGCCAGGTCCGGCGAAGCTACGGCCACCACTGGATGCGGCGCTGCGAGCTCCTTCGAATGAGCCTAGCCCTGCTCCTCCCCGAGCCCCGTAGCGCGATTCCGGCCAACTCCGGCGAGGGGCTGCCGCTGTTTTGGTCGCCGGAGTCGCTCCGGCGCCGGCCGCCGACGTGGCTGGCCTGGGGCCACCCCAGTGCCACTGCCAGTGGTCCCCGCAGGCCCCGTTGACTGGGTCAACCCAGTCAACGTGCTGACTGGGCAGGCCCAGCCACTGACATGCGGGCCCCGCCGCATAATTAACAAAAAAAATTGTGTTTTATAAATAAAACTAATTAATTAACCTAATCAGTCACTGACAGGTGGGCCTAGTAGTTTTACTAACTAAATTTAGATTAGTTTGAACTCTGTTTAACCCACTGTCTATGACAGGTGGGTCCCCCGTGTCAGTTTTGACCAGTCAACCGGACTGTTGACCGCTGACGTCACTCATACGTCATGCTGACGTCATATCCCTTTTCTGTTAATTAAATAATTCCAGAAATTCAAATAATCTTTGAAAATTCATATCTTTTAAACCGTAACTCGGGTGAAAATGTTTTCTATATGAAAGTTGCTCAGAACGACGAGACGAATCCGAATACGCAGTCCGTTCGTCCACCACACCTCCCTAACCTATCGAACTAGCAACTTTCCCCCTCCGGTCCGTCTGCGAAAACGCGAAACATCGGGAATACCTCCCGGATGTTCCCCCCTTCGCCGGTACCACCTACTGTCGCGTTAGGACACACCTAGCACCGTTCATTGTCATGTCACGCATCGTCATGCTTATGTTTGCATAGTATTTACTGTTTCTTCCCCCTCTTCTCTCCGGTAGACTACGAGACCGACACTGCTGCTGCCCAGTTCGCCTACGGAGTCGACGACCCCTCCTACTTGCCAGAGCAACCAGGCAAGCCCCCCCTTGATCACCCGATATCGCCTATTCTTCTCTATACTGCTTGCATTAGAGTAGTGTAGCATGTTACTGCTTTTCGATATCCTATCCTGATGCATGGCCTATCCTTGCTACTACTGTTGATACCTTTACCTGCAATCCTACATGCTTAGTATAGGATGCTAGGTTTCCATCAGTGGCCCTATTCTTGTCCGTCTGCTGTGCTATACTATCGGACCGTGATCACCTGGGCGGTGATCACGGGTATATACTTATATACTACATACATGACACATGTGATGGCTAAAGTCGGGTCGGCTCGTAGGAGTACCCGCAAGTGGATCTTTGTGGCGGAGCGACAGGGCAGGTTGAGACCGCCTAGGTGAGAGGTGGGCCTGGCCCTGGTCGGCGTTCGCGGATACTTAACACGCTTAACGAGATCTTGGTATTTGATCTGAGTCTGGCCATTTGGTCTATACGCACTAACCATCTACGCGGGAGTAGTTATGGGTATCCCGGCGTCGTGGTATCAGCCGAAACCTTCTTGACGTTAGCGACTGAGTGGCGCGCGCCGGATTGGACTGGAACGCCACTAGGCTAGGTCTGCTTCCGGCCGCGTACGCAACATGCAGGTGTGCATAGGGCGATGGGCCCAACCCCCTGCGCGCATAGGGTTAGACCGGCGTGCTGACCGCTCTGTTGTGCTTAGGTGGGGCTGCGACGCGTTGATCTTATGAGGCCGGGCATGACCCAGAAAAGTGTGTCCGGCCAAATGGGATCGAGCGTGTTGGGTTATGTGGTGCACCCCTGCAGGGAAGTTTATCTATTCGAATAGCCGTGTCCCTCGATAAAAGGACGACCCGGAGTTGTACCTTGACCTTATGACAACTAGAACTGGATACTGAATAAAATACACCCTTCCAGGTGCCAGATACAACCCGGTGATCGCTCTCTAACAGGGCGACGAGGAGGGGATCGCCGGGTAGGATTATGCTATGCGATGCTACTTGGAGGACTTAAATCTACACTCTTCTACATGTTGCAAGATGGAGGCTGCCAGAAGCGTAGTCTTCGACAGGACTAGCTATCCCCCTTTTATTCTGGCATTCTACAGTTCAGTCCACTGATATGCCCCTTTACACATATACCCATGCATATGTAGTGTAGCTCCTTGCTTGCGAGTACTTTGGATGAGTACTCACGGTTGCTTCTCTCCCTCTTTTCCCCCTTTTCTTTTCTATCTGGTCGTCACAACCAGATGCTGGAGTCCAGGAGCCAGACGCCACCGTCGACGACGACACCTACGACACTGGAGGTGCCTACTACTACGTGCAGCCCGCTGATGACGACGAGGAGTAGTTAGGAGGATCCCAGGCAGGAGGCCTGCGCCTCGTTCGATCTGTATCCCAGTTTGTGCTAGCCTTCTTAAGGCAAACTTGTTTAACTTATGTCTGTACTCAGATATTATTGCTTCCGCTGACTCGTCTGTGATCGAGCACTTGTATTCGAGCCCTCGAGGCCACTGGCTTGTATTATGATGCTTGTATGACTTATTTATGTTGTAGAGTTGTGTTGTGATATCTTCCCGTGAGTCCCTGATCTTGATCGTACACATTTGCGTGCATGATTAGTGTACGGTCAAATCGGGGGCGTCACAGTTACCCAACACCACGGGCTACTGTTCATCCACCGTCGACCTCCTCCAGCCTCCACCTGCGACTGTTCATCCACGGGCTCCTGTTCATCCAGCCTCTACCGCGCGCTACTCCACCGGCTGCTGTTCAACCAGCCCTCTCCACGGGCACCTATTCAACCACCCCTCCACGGGCTACTGTTCATCCATCCCTCCACCGTCTACTGTTCATCCAGCCCTCCACGGGGTGGTCCTGTTCATCCAGCCCTCTACGGGGTCCTGTTCATCCAGCCCCAACCAGCTCGATCGATCGTGGTCATGTTCATCCAGAGGCAACACCACGGGGTCCTGTTCATCCACCCCCACCGGGAACTGTTCATCCAAATCCCCCCCAGCAACGCTCACTGTTCATCCAGAGGCAGCATCGATCGGCTTCGGTTAGCAGCAGTAGCGAAGGAATCGGTCGATCGGGTTTAGTTAACAGCCATCGATCGATCGCTCGGGTTCAGTAACGCGTAGCCTGCAGTGCAATCGCTCGGGTTCAGTTAGAGCCCAACGCCTCGCTCGGGTTCAGTTAGAGCCCAACGCCTCGCACCCACGCGCGTGCGTGTACGAGAGAAACGCGCATCGCTTGGCCCCGACCAGCCGCCGTAACCGGGAACACCCCGATATTTTCCTCGCCCTCGCTTCTACCACGTTTTTTCCGTCATGGACGGCCCAAAGAATGTCATGCAGCTGCGTCTCCGGCCCGCCCAGGACGAAAAGCCAATTTTCTGTCATGATTTTTTGTCATAGAAGTAGGAGCCCACCACATCTATGATGATACCGGGTTTTGTCACAGTTATCATCATAGAAGTGTCATAATGACAGGAAAAAATTCGTTCGGCCCAAAATGTCACGGATGTGTCTTTTTTTGTAGAGATATGACCAGACAATCCCACAATAGTGGGTACATATCTCCCATAATCGTCGAATTCCTGAAGTAGTGCACCTGCTCTTATCCTCTATGAGGAAGTTTTAAGACACATGGCAGGTGATATGGTTCGGGTACACCTGCATGACAATCTACCCTGAGTTGCTACCCTTACTCACCGATAGGAGATGTGGGTAGTTGAACGGAGAAGTGAGTTGAACTCGAGTTTTTTTGGCTTATGATCATTTTCACCTACAAGTTGCTTTAGAAGGTGAAAAGAACCGAGTCGAGCTATTCTATTTTTTTCTACTAGAAATTTGACAAAATGACAAATCTCTGCTTGGCTTTGATAAAAAATAGTGTAAAAAACGCTCTTATATTATGGGACGAAGGGAGTAACACATTATTGCGTCCCTCACATGCCCTATCCATTATGGCCATGTTAAAAGTAGCGCGCTGACATGGCATGTGTTGGGAAAATATAGGGGAAAATGAGGGTGATTTTTAGTGACCACCTAAATATTTTTATGTTTTTTAGCGAAACCTAAATTTTTTTATGAGTACATAGGGAAGCTGCTGGAACACGCTTTTCGGGCCAACTTCTGTTATAATTGTTTATTTTTGAGAATAGGAAAACTGCTGGAGTTGCTCTAACATGTCACACAAAATGTGTCATTTCGGTCAAGTGCAAACGAAGGTATAATGTTATTTTTCTCATCTCGCAAAAAATTTATTGTTTTTGTCCAAAGTTCCATTTTCTTCCTAGGCTGAACAGTGAACAACCTCGATACGTTGGGGCACCAAGAATCGTACCACTGGTCCACGACCTCAAAGCTCTCCCGACCCGACCCATCCGCCTATTGCCATCGGTTTCTAACTAGCACATATGCCCATGCGTTGCAACGGGAGAGATTTTTTTGCGAGAAGCATCGGGAGAGATAATTGATGTGTCCATCAAAACGTTCTTCACAACAGTGGCGCGACACAGCCGAGAGCTGTAGTGTTCTCGTGGGTCAATGTTTGGTCCGCGAGATGTTTTTAGTAGTGGGGTTGGTCCGAGTGGCGGCCACTACCTAACTCGTGCCTTTTTTTTCTTCAGGTCCACCTCCTTGTCGAGGTTGTGGTGACCTTCAGATTTTTTAAAAAATATACGAGCATTTTTTGGAAAAAAACGTTAATTTCTGGGAAAAGGAAAAAAAGTTGAAATAGGAAGATTTTTTAAAATTCACAAACAATTTTTCAAAACAGGAGCATTTTTAAGACGGAGAAACGGACATTTTCCGAATTTATGAACAATTTGTTAAAATGGAAACTTGTTTTGAACATTCAAAACCATTTTTAAAAAAGTGTTTTTTATCACGAACATTATTTTGAATTTGTGAACATTTCAATAAAAATAATATTTTTCGAATTTCTATTCTTTTTAAAATGAAATTTATATTACAAATCTCGAAAAACTTTGAAGTTTTTTTGAAAAAATGCGAACATTTTTCGAGAAAATTTTGAACGAAACTAGAAATTTACATTTTTTAAAATGGGAACAAATTTTGAAATGCTAAAATTTAACGAAAATTATTACAAAAAACGAAATTTGGTAAAATTAAAAATCAATACATTTATGGGAAAAGGAAAATATAACTTGAAAGGGAAAACTGAAAAACAGAATAAATACAGAATAAATGTAAATGGGCGGCCCAACATTGGGCGACAGATGGGAAGCTCCATCTATATGTCGCTTTGTGCGACGAATATGGTTCCCCAGCAGCAGGGTGCGCAGGATATAAATGTGTGGCTCTTCTGGGCCTTAGTGCATGCGGCCCACGTACGAAATTCTGGACAAAACTTGTTTGTTTTGTTTTCTAGCAGATGGAGCAAAAACATTTACCCAACTCATGCTTTTTTTTTTCCTTCAGGTCCACCTCCCTGTCGAGGTTGTGGTGACCTTCAGATTTTCTTTAAAACCTACGAGCATTTGTTTTGGAAAAAGTGTTAATTTTTGGAAAAAGGCAAAAAGAACTTGAAATAGGAAGATTTTTTTAAATTCACAAACATTTTTCGAAAACATGACCATTTTTAAGGCGGAGAAATGGACATTTTTTGAATTTGTGAACAATTTTTTGAAATGAAAACTTGTTTTGAACATTCAAATCCATTTTCAAAAATGTGTTTTTATCACGAACATTATTTTGAATTGTTGAACATTTCAATAAAATTAATATTTTTTAAATTTCTATTATTTTAAAAATGAAATTTATTTTACAAATCTCGAAGCAAATTGATTTTTTTTAATGCGTACTTTTTTCGAGAAAAATTTGAACGAAAATAGAAATTTATATTCCAAATATTTTTGAAAATTGAAACATATTTTGAAATTCTAAGATTTAACGAAAATTATTACAAAAAACTAAATTTGGTAAAATTAAAAAAATAACTTTATTGGAAAAGGAAAAAGATAACTTGGAAGGGAAAATTGAAAAATAGAAAAAAAGCACAGAATAAACGTCCAAAGTTCCACTTTAGGCTGAACAGTGAACAACCTCGATACGTCGGGACACCAAGAATCGTACCACGGGTCCACGACCTCAAAGCTCTCCGGACCTCATCCATCCTTTCCTAAATATAAGTCTTTGTAATACTATAAAATACATATGAAGAAAAATGAGTGAATCTTACTTTAAAATGCGTCTATATATATCCATACGTGGTCTGAAATCTCTAGTAATATCTAGGGTTTGTCTTGCGTGGGCCGCCCTTGGGATTCCTCAGGTGTCTTCCCCCCGTCGACGGCAGCTCGGCGCACGCATCCAGGATCTCCGCCCCCTTCTCCGGCGCTGGCCAAGAAGTGCCCCAGCCCCCAGGTGAGGTTCGACGGTCTCCCCCATTTTTAACACTCAGATTTTCGTACGATTTTAATGAATAAACCATACCTTGTGAACTGTGATGCATTGATGCAGAGCCGATTGCTCTAGCACGGACGATGGCGGCCTCCGGCAAACGCCTCGCCGGCAGCGCTGACAGGCTAAGTGACCTCCCAGATGGCCTCCTCCACACTGTCATGTCGTTCCTCACAGCCCGGCAGGCCGTGCAGACATGCGTGCTGTCGCGGAGGTGGGAGGACCTCTGGTGCTCCATGCCCTGCCTCAACATCGACGAGCGGGAGTTTAGCACCTCAGCAATCTTGTCCGACTCCGACTCCGACTCCGACTCCGACGATGGGGATGAGGGTGGCCCTAACTGTACTAGGTTAGAGTATTTCGTCATCAATCTGCTGATGTTTCACAGTGCGGCAACATTGGATGTGTTCAGGTTTCATTCTGTTTCTGAACGAAAGATTAAATTTGCCGACCAATGGCTACGCCGTGGCATCAAGCGCTTCCCCAAAGTGGTGGATATCGATTCGAAGAATTGCTGTTGTAAATTACCACGTTTCGGTTCCAGTTCTTCACGCCTCAACAGGCTGCATCTTTCTCGCATTTCTTTGGACAAAACCTTCACCCAGCAGCTACGTTCTGGCTGTCCGGTCTTGGAAGATTTGGAGCTCAAGTGGTGTGTGCTTGAAGATGCAGAAACTGCATCTTGCACACTGAAGAACTTGACAATTGAGCATTGTACGATTTACCATCCCGGTGCGCTGACTATCAAAGTTCCTTCTCTTACTTGCTTGCAGCTTGTCGCTTTTAGTCGCAACTGGGATGCTGCTGTAGCAAACGAGATGCCGTTCCTCATCAAAGCCACCATTTGCACAATCCGTTTGATAATACTGCCATGGAAGCTTCTTTTCAGCCTAATTAACGTGAAAGATTTAAAACTGACTGGCTTTCGAGCACCGGTATGTCTCTCCTGCTTATTAGTTTTTTTCTGATTATTAAAGGATCTTCTGTCCCCAATTGTAACGAAATAGTGTTTGAGCATCTTAGTTTTCTGGTGCCATTTGAGTTTTTTATCTTTGCAATTAATACTAGGATTACTAAACCATACTTATATACGATTTCATTAGACTTGTATCCATCATTTGAACTGGATGATGTTTTGATTCCTCGATTCAGGCGAATCTTCATGATGGATCGGATACTTTCCCTGTGTTCCATAATATTAGAACCTTGCTGTTTGACACATGCGATCTAAGTGACAAGTTTGATATGCTGGGATGCTTTCTGAACAATGCCCCTGGTTTAGAGAAGCTTACACTTGAAAGTTGCATGGTACTTCCTATCTTTCCTTGATCTCTGCTCTAGCTTTACAATCTTAAACTTTTCCTGAATTATTTTACTCCCTAAAGCTTCCAGAAGCTTCTAAGGGAAGCAAGACAGGAGGAAATCTAAAAAAGGCATCTCTAGAATACGATGACGCACTTACTTTCCAATGCCCAAGCCTGAAGTTGACTGAAATCAAATACATATATGACGACGATGTTCAGAAACTGTTTGACCTTTTGCTTGGCGCTTGGAGTAACCTACAGAATACTAACATTGTGATTAATAAGAAGACTTAGGGAGTGATTAAGAAGGCTTGAAGCAGTGAACACCAGCCACTTTTGCAATGCTTATTATTTCTGTTCCTCCTTAAATGTAGCATGCGCTCTGCCATTTGCGCATGTAATTCTATATATTTTCGCCTTTGATGGCAGGACAACTGAACAAGCATCTACTTTGGTTCATTTCTGGATATTCTAATGGTGTGCTTTTATTTGTTGTGTTTGTTGCACGAGTCCATGACACATCTGATATAGCCGATACTGCAACGCGTATTCCATTGGATGGGAGTACATACTAGTGCAGTAGCACTGAAGAAAATCCATAGGAGTACTAGGAGAGGCATCACCACCCTGACACACAGGAACAGCGTATACCAAATCTGCTATGTTCTTTTTTTTTCTCAGTTCAACCAGTAGGTGCTCTGTCTTGCTTGAGATCTGGCATTGGTTTCACCTGTGTGGCTGTGTTAATGTGTATCATGGTCCTGTTTAAACGAAGCTGCACAACACAGTTCGATCAAATGCCAGGCAGATGGTTCAACGGCGCCTACGACGGTTGCTCCGCCGAAACCCAATGAGCTCACTGTTTTTTTTTTTTAACCGCGTTATTGAATTCGCCACTGTTGTGGTTTGTAAAAATATCAACATTGTAATTTAGTTATCCCCAGCCCTCCTACTGCACTTGGAAAAAGAACATGTGGCTGTCCTTAACTTAAGTTCAGACTTGAGAGGATCTCATATGCTTATTTTGACAAGAAATACATGAACTCAAACAGTGAAACTGAAAAGTGTTTCAAGAGCGTCAAGAGGGAAAGCACAACAGCATGCAGTCAACTGTTCGTAAGCCATGCAGAGTTTGCCTGTCGGATTTTCATAGACATCTTTTTTTTTTGAGACAACCTTGCCAAACTTTATTTAGAACCTTGAATGTTTACAGGTACAAAAGACAACTCCCCTGGTTGGCCCAACCACACGTGGCGACCAAAGCCGAGTGTCAAAACATGTTTAGCAAGATTGTGAACCTCGAAATTCGAGCTCCTAAACTAATGAACTATGTTACACGATGAAAAGTAACGAGAACATCTATTATTTCTTGTATTATAGCTCCATACTCCGTCGCTGATTTCCTTTTTATGTCTTCCACCATTATCTTGCAATCCGAGGCCATATGTATCCGGTTAACATACACATCCTCAGCCAAAGCTTGCCCTTCTCGTATCGCCATAGCTTCCAGCGTAGCAGCCTTGCTGACATACTTGAACTTGATCGCCGAAGCCCCCAAGAAGATACCAAACTGGTCCCGACATATAGCTGCCGATACTCCAAAGGTTCCGTCACCTGAGACTGCTGCGTCTACATTAAGCTTTGCATGGCCCTCTGGCGGAGGTTGCCATGTTGCCGGCCGAATCACTGCAATCCTGCTACTCACTTCCGGCGCTTTTTCAGCAAACTGAAGATCGCGGATAAAGGACATGACAAAAGCATTGGTTGAGAAAGGACTTTCATAAATCTCTTCATGTATCAGCCGTCTTCTTGCTCGCCATATCGCCCATAGCGTCAACGGTCACTCTCAAACTCACTACTTGAGTGACGAAAGTCACTTAGCTTCTTTAATAGGGCTTGCCAAAGAACCCCTCCGGGGCCCCCCACAACACGAGTAAATTCAGCATGGGACATGATATCATGCAAAGTGAAGAGCTAAGCCCGTGCGTTCATGACAAAATCTCAATCATAGATTCGACCGTTTCTTCCGAGCATAAGGACCAGACGCTTCTTGCCATTATACAGTCTATGAGGGCATGTCTCCAGCTATCTTGTGAAGAGCATAATGCACAGACCTTTGTAGTGGACATTTTGCGATGGTGGAGAAGCTCAGACGTAGGTGTTGTTTCATGGTACAGTCTCCACAGGAACACTTTTATTTTTGATGGAATTTTCATCTTCCAAAGTGATGTCCACGCTCCTTCATCTCTGGAGTCATTCGTGTGACCCCCAACCGCCTGCAGCAAAGATTCATTCCTTAGCTTCGTCCCAAGCAAAAATTTGTTTACTGATCTTACTGAGAAAACGCCCCTATCATCCTCTCCCCAAGCCCAAAAATCACTCACTCTCCTCGTACATAACGGAATTCTGAGAATGCTCTCAACATCCAGAGGTATAAACACTTCTCGGACCTTTTCCTCTCGCCAAGATGCAGACGATCTATCAATCAGCTCCGAAACCAAAGTTGGCTTATCTTGTACAAGTGATGCTATTGGCCTCATCATCCCTGACCTTGGTATCCAATCTTGATCCCATATTTTTGTATCCTCTCCTGTCCCAATTCTCCTAATAAGTCCTTGTGCAAGAGCTTCTCTTCCATCCATGATCGCTCTCCATATTTGCGATGGGTTATCTCCTAGCTGAGCTTCCAGGAAAGATGATGCGGAAAGTACTTCGCTCGCAATATCCTAGAGCTCAAAGCCATTGGGTCTTGTAATATTCTCCAAGCTTGCCTCGACAGGAGTGACAAGTTAAAGATCTCAATATCTCTAAAGCCAAGTCCTCCCAAGTGCTTTGGTTTAGTGCATACATCCCATGCCACCCAGCAAGGTTTCCTCTTCCCCCTTTTGCCGCCCCACCAAAACTGTCGTATCATTGAAGTTATACTTTCGCAAATACCTCTCGGTAATCTGAAACAAGACATAGAATATACAGGTATGGCTTGAGCAACTGATTTTATTAGCACCTCCTTACCTCCATATGATAACAGTTTCTCCATCCATCCCTTGATTTTTTTCCCAAACTCTATCCTTCAAGTATTTAAAAGTCCCATTCCTAGCATGACCCACATCAGTAGGCATGCCTAAATATCTGTCACTCAGCTGCTCATCATGCACTTTGTGACGCCCGGATAATTAAGCTACAGTAATTCTCTGCTAATGATGCCACATCATCATTGTTACTGTTGCTAATCTTGCTTAGATTCAAATCGGTTCAAATTCAAATTTAAATTAAAGTCAAAAATAAAAGTTTTCAAATGTCAAAAATAAAATGTGCAAACTGGGGCAAATAATTCTTAAGTATTATTGGTGAAGAAACCAAATTTTTATAAGATGTTAATGCTCAAAAATAATTAGGTGGATTAAACAATCATTTAAATGCCTTTTATAATTTCTAAAATGTTAAACTATTTTATTGGTGAGTGAGACTTTTTATGGCAGTAGCATATTTGGTAACATTAATTTAGGTGCTGATTAGGTGTTTTATAAAACTAAAATTAATAGATAATAAAACATAAGACAAATAAGCAGAAAAGTTAAAAGTAAAACAAAAAAATAAAACAGGAGAAAAACCCCGGGACACTTGGCCCAATTAGCCGCAAAGGCCGGCCCCCCCGCGCCTGCCTCCCTCCCCTGTTCACGGGGGGTTGGCGTGGCGGTCACCGCCATGTCCACTGGCGCCGTGGCGGCCATCCGCCGGTGAAACCCCGCCTACAAATAGGACCGGCGCCCCTCCCTCGGCTAACCCTAGCCCTACCTCGCCCCTCCTCTCGCTCTCTTCCCCGCGGCGCATAGGAGCCGCCTCTCTGCCCAGACGCCTTGCTCGTCGGTCGCCCGAGGATGCCGAGCCGACCATCGCGCTCCACCGCGGCCACCGGCCGGTCCTCGCGTCGCCGCCGTGCTGTAGAGCCTCTCCGTCGTCTGCCACGCCGCCTGGTGCCAGAAGTTGGAGCCGGGGAGCTCTACAGCGCTGGATCCCCTTCGTCATCTTCCTCGGGTCGCCGCCGTCGCCTTCGACTCCGGCCACCGCCCTGCAGCTACTAAACCACCGAAGGGCCACCTTGTGCCCCCGCTGTGAGCACCGCTCCCCTCTCTCACTCCCTTGCTTCTCCCCCAGACCATAGCTCGCTCTCCGCATCCTCTCCGCCCTTACCGAACCACCGCGACCGAACTCACCGGAGCTCGTGCTCCCCGTCGTATGGCCGCCTATGGAAGCACTGGTCGTGCCCTAGCGCCGCCCGTCTCTGTCCCCGCTTCGCCGTGCCGCTTGCCTAGCGCTACGCCGCGCGCGCCCACACTCCCTGCGCCGTCGTCACCGTGCTTGCCGCCTGCCCCGCGCGCGCTCGCCCCGCTGCTACCTCCTGTCGCACTCGACGCCGAATCCTCTACCGCGCCACCGCGGGCCCTCCAGCCTTCGACCGCCGCAGGCCCCGCCTCGT
>NC_057811.1:375851694-375857662 GCF_018294505.1 Triticum aestivum
GCCCCTGGCCGCCGGCGCTCGCGCCCGCCCCCTCCCCCGTCGCCTGGGCAGGCTACGGCCTCTGGCACGGGCGCCACACCCGTGCGCCCTTTAGCCCACGCCCGCTATTGGCCATGGGCCACTGACCTATGGCCCCCACGTCCCATTTACTAAAATAAAAACAATTTAGAATAATAATAATAAATATAATTAATTAATTAGGTTTAATTAAACTAATTAAAGTTAATTAGCCTAATAGCCTAATTAGACTAAATTAACTAGTTAGTTAACGAAACAACCTATGACAGGGGGGCCCCACCCCCTGTTGGCCAGTCAAATGTTGACTGGTCAACTGGGACCCCCTGGCCCATCTGTCAGCCTCTCGTACACTTCTGTGTACGCGGAGCTGGGTACACGTAGCAATTTGTTATTTAAATTCGAATTAATAATAATTTTAGAATATTGTTTAAATCTTTGAAAAATCATATAAAATAATCCGTAACTCGGATAAAAAGGTTTTATACATGTAAGTTGCTCAGAACGACGAGACGAATCCGGATTCGCGGTCCGTTCGTCTGCCACACATCCCTAGCATATCGAACATGCAAACTTTCCCCTCCGGTTCATCTGTCTGACAGACGTCCGGGACCGGGAAAACTTCCCGGATGTTTCCTCCTTCGCCAGTAACGCCTAGCACTGCGTTAGGACACCTCTAGCCCCGCTTGTAATCATGCTGTGCATATGTTTGCGTGTATTTACTGTTTCTTCCCCCTCTTCTCTTCGCTAGATCCCGAGACCGCTGCTGATGCCCCTGTGATCGACTACGTCGACGACGACCCCTTCTTCCCTTTCTGCGGAGCTTCCAGGCAAGCCCCCCCTTTGATCATCCCGATATCGCACATTCCATTCTCTCATGCTTGCATTAGATTTTGCTACTGTTATTGATTGCTCCTATTCTGATGCATAGCCTACTTTTGTAACCTGCTTATTGGTACCTACCTGCTTATCCTAAACTGCTTAGTATAGGTTGGTTAGTGATCCATCAGTGACCCCCACCTTGTCCTTGTTGCCCCTGCTTCATCATCGACGACTCGATCAACGTGATCGACGACCAGAGCCCGACACCTCACATCACATCACGCCCCTTTTGTTGCTCGACTCTGCAGAGCTACTATTGAGTGCCGAGGGTGATCCCTCATAACACACTCCTGATGATAATTCTGTAGTGTAGCTATTCGGTCATGGTCATCGAGGGTGATTTCCTCTTTCACCATTCCCGATATGGCTCTGTCGTGCAACACCTCAAGTGTGGACCTCGAGGGTGGTCCCTCTTATGTTCACCTTGATGATTACATTGATTGGAATCCATTGGGGGTGATTCCTCGGGTTTTCTTCCTTGATGTTTTGGACACACGGTTACCTTGACTTTACTTGAGACATTGGTGAAAGTCGAGCGGGCCCGGAGAGCACCCGAGGAGTTGTTACAGTGGCGGCTGGCTGTTTAGCGGTATCACCCGGGAGGGGGTGATAGCTCCGGACTTGTACCGACAGCCGTCACTTCTTTTAATAATGCACTAACAGTTTTGGGTATTTGTTCTGAGTTGGCCTCTGGCCTTTACGCACTAACCACCACGCGAGAATAGTTATGGGCCTCGACGTCGCAGTATCAGCCGAAGCTTTGTCAGACGTCCAGTTCAGCATCGTGGCACGGTCGGATCGTGCTGGCCATCCGAGGCGGTGCTGGTATCCACCCTGCACACAACGACCCGGAGTGTTGCGGGCGATGGGCCCAAGACCCCGGAGTGCTTAGGATGTAGAGCGGCGGGGACCTCTCTGCTGAGCCTAGGTAGGGCTACGACGTGTTGATCTTCCGAGGTCGGGCATTGACCCCAGAAAGGTGTGTCCGGCCAGAGTGATCGAGCGTGTTGGAAAACGTGGTGCACCCCTGCAGGGAAGATATATATTCCAATACCGTGTCCTCGGTAATGGACGTTCAGACTTGTATCCTGATCTTATACAACTAGAAATGGATACTTGATACTTGTGATGGATATGTGGCTCCGAGATTGCTTTCTCGCAGGGAGTCGAGGAAGGATCTCTGGGCATTAATTCTACAACATGCTTGTTAATTATAAACTGCTATTCTTTACTCTCCTACATGCTGCAAGATGCTTGGAGCTGCTTGAAGATGCTAGTCTTCGATAGGCTAGGCCTTCCCCCCTATTCTGGCATTCTGCAGTTCAGTCCACAGATACAACCCTTTCGTTTGATACCAATGCATACTTAGTATATATCTGATGCTTGCGAGTACTTTGGATGAGTACTCACGGTTACTTTGCTCCCCCTTTTCCCCTTCCTTCTCCTTTCCGGTTGATGCAACCAGATGGTGGATCCCAGGAGCCAGATGCCACCGCCAACGGATTCTGCTACATGGAGATCGCCGATGACCAGGAGTAGTTAGGAGGTCCCAGGCAGGAGGCCTTGCCTCTTCGATCGTGTTGCTTTTGTGCTAGCCTTCTTAAGGCATCCTTGTTTAACTTATGTTTGTACTCAGATATTGTTGCTTCTGCTGACTCTTGTGTATCGAGCTTGTATTCGAGCCCTCGAGGCCCCTGGCTTGTAATATAAAGCTTGTATTGTTTTGATTTGTGTCTGGAGTTGTGTTGTGATATCTTCCCGTGAGTCCCTGATCTTGATCGTACACATTTGCGTGTATGATTAGTTCACGGTCGAATTGGGGGCGTCACAAGTTGGTATCAGAGCCGACTGCCTGTAGGATCCCCCTTTCCAACTCTTTGGCCGAAGTTGAGTCTAGTCTTTGAATACTGTTTTACTAACATGGCTGTGTGGCTTATCGGCCCACGTCGCCATTGGGTGGTATTAGGATCTTTTACTCCTCGTCTATACTCCGGGACTCTGATCTCTCTTCTATTCGGGTTAATGATTTTGCAAAATCTAACATTAGGTTCTCGTGATCACATCCACCCGGAGATTTGTACTATGGCTTTCTCGAATTGAGGGTCAAGTTCTAGTTCGCCTTATTCACTGACCTCGGGATCCTCTTATCGAGGGCACTCTACATCGTCACTTGCTAATCCCTTGCTCCAGAGGTTTTCACTGACGCTGATGTAGCCTTTGCTATGTTCCGTTGTTGTAGCCTTCCATCACGTGCATGCGTGCCGCCTGGTATGTCTACGATGTTTTTCTTATCCGAACTCATACGAACAACGTGTAATTGGCCCCACATATGTATCGGTATGTCTCCAATGACTACTGCATTGTACATACTGCGCCTTTGCTCATTGCTCAGGTTTCAGCATGAATGACTCCTTACACTTGCTCCACCCCTTGCTAAACTACACCCTGTTACATCTAAGCAGGATAGTTAGACCCACTGGTCGTGACCGTGGTGGCGACAATCTACCACCGCCCGAATACATGGCTGGAATGATGCAACTGTTGAGCTGAATCGCCAGTTCATGGAAAAAGTCATGGCTCAGTTTCCGCTTCCCACTATGAATCAACAACCCACCCCAAGGACCCTGTAGGACTTTGCGCGTCTCAACCCCGTCATCTACCACAGCTCAACTCAACCCCTTGATGTTGATGATTGGCTCCGCGACATCACTTTCGAGTTGGAGTCTACTGATGTAGCCCCTGCCAACTATGTCACCTTCGCAGCTTACTACCTGAAAGGTCCCGCTGCTCAATGGTGGAACAACAACAGTCGTTCCTTACCTGTTGGAACCGCCATCAATTGACTGAAATTCCAAGTTGCATTCAACGGGCCAATGTCGAAGCACCATGGTTAGTCACACGTCCCCGTTAAATTTGACGGATTGAAATCCCATGTTTTCCCCATTGCTTTGAAGTCTTCCAATATTGACCTCATTCTGGGAATGGAATGGTTGAACACACATACCGCTTCTATACCATTTGCGCCACCAAGACCGTCCATCTACTACATCCTTCGAGTGAGATAGTAAGCAACGAGGTTCATCTTGTTCGAAATGCCGAAGCACAGATTTATTCCTTGAGTGTGTGAAACGCTTCTCCTCTTGTGAGAACCGAAAATGCTCCAGTCGTTTGTGAATTTCAAGATGTCTTTCCAGAAGAACTACCAAGTCCATGGCCTTGAACTTACTACCGTTAAATTTGCACTGAAATTGTGGCGACATTTTCTTCTTGATAATCGTTGCGGGATCTTCACCGATCATCAAATTCTGAAGTATCTGTTACTCAGCTAGATCTGGATCTCCGTCAGCGGCGATGTATGGAAACAATTACAGACTATGACTACGGTATTTCATATACCCATGGCAAGGCTAATGACATGCCTGATGCCCTGAGTCGCAAGTTTTATTGCAACAACCCCATGGCTTATAAAGCTCAACCTCTGCACGATGATCTCACCTACAGAGAGCATCCGATCCGCGTTCTCGTTTAAGCTGAACGTTGCACCCATCTGAGGGCTATCAAATTTCTAAAAGTTCAGTGGTTAAATCATTCTGAAGATGAAGCCACTTAGGAACGCGAGGATCGTCTTCGAGATGAATACCCCGTTTTGTCTCATTCTACCTCCTAAAATCTCGGGACGAGATTTCTTGTGGTGGAGGAGAATTGTGACGCCCGGATAATTAAGCTACAGTAATTCTCTGCTAATGATGCAATGTCATCACTGTTACTGTTGCTAATCTTGCTTAGATTCAAATCGGTTCAAATTCAAATTTAAATTAAAGTCAAAAATAAAAGTTTTCAAATGTCAAAAATAAAATGTGCAAACTGGGGCAAATAATTCTTAAGTATTATTGGTGAAGAAACCAAATTTTTATAAGATGTTTAAATGCTCAAAAATAATTAGAACATTGGCTTAAACAATCATTTAAATGCCTTTTATAATTTCTAAAATGTTAAACTATTTTATTGGTGAGTGAGACTTTTTATGGCAGTAGCATATTTGGTAACATTAATTTAGGTGCTGATTAGGTGTTTTATAAAACTAAAATTAATAGATAATAAAACATAAGACAAATAAGCAGAAAATTTAAAAGTAAAACAAAAAAAAACAGGAGAAAAACCCGAGGGCACTTGGCCCAATTAGCCGCAAAGGCCGGCCCCCCTGCGCCTGCCTCCCTCCCCTGTTCATGGGGGGTTGGCGTGGCGGTCATCGCCATGGCCACTGGCGCCGTGGCGGCCATCCGCCGGTGAAACCCCGCCTACAAATAGGACCGGCGCCCCTCCCTCGGCTAACCCTAGCCCTACCTCGCCCCTCCTCTCGCTCTCTTCCCCGCGGCGCATAGGAGTCGCCTCTCCGCCCTGACGCCTTGCTCGTCGGTCGCCCGAGGACGCCGAGCCGACCATCGCGCTCCGCCGCGGCCACCGGCCGGTCCTCGCCTCGCCGCCGTGTTGTAGAGCCTCTCGGTCGTCTGCCATGCCGCCTGGTGCCAGAAGTTGGAGCCGGGGAGCTCTACAGCGCCGGATCCCCTTCGTCATCTTCCTCGGGTCGCCGCCGTCGCCTTCGACTCCGGCCACCGCCCTGCAGCTACTAAACCACCGAAGGGCCACCTTGTGCCCCCGCTGTGAGTACCGCTCCCCTCTCTCACTCCCTTGCTTCTCCCCCAGGCCATAGCTCGCTCTCCGCGTCCTCTCCACCGTTACCGAACCACCGCGACCGAACTCACCGGAGCTCGTGCTCCCCGTCGTATGGCCGCCTATGGAAGCCCTGGTCGTGCCCTAGCGCCGCCCGTCTCTGTCCCCGCTTCGCTGTGCCGCTTAGTGCTACGCCGCACGCGCCCACACTCCCTGCGCCGCCGTCACTGTGCTTGCCGCCTGCCCCGCGCGTGCTCGCCCCGCTGCTACCTCCTGCCGCACTCGACGTCGCCTCCTCTGCCGCCCACCGCGGCCCCTCCAGCCTTCGGCCGCCGTAGGCCCCGCCACGTCGGGCCATGCTCACCGACGGCGTGCCTTGGCCGCGGCCACGCCTCGGGCG
>NC_057811.1:375858085-375897988 GCF_018294505.1 Triticum aestivum
CCCCGTACCCGCTCGCCGCCGGCCACCTCCCCACCACACCGCCGCGCTGTTCCGGCCGGCGCTCGCGCCCGCCCCCTCCCCCGTCGCCTGGGCAGGCTACGGCCTCTAGCACAGGCGCCACACCCGTGCGCCCTTTAGCCCACGCCTGCTATTGGCCATGGGCCACTGACCTATGGCCCCCACGTCCCATTTACTAAAATAAAAAATGATTTAGAAAAATAATAATAAATATAATTAATTAATTAGGTTTAATTAAACTAATTAAAGTTAATTAGCCTAATAGCCTAATTAGACTAAATTAACTAGTTAGTTAACGAAACAACCTATGACAGGGGCCCCACCCCCTGTTGACCAGTCAAATGTTGACTGGTCAACTGGGACCCCCTGGCCCATCTGTCAGCCTCTGGTACACTTCTGTGTACGCGGAGCTGGGTACACGTAGCAATTTATTATTTAAATTCGAATTAGTAATTTCATAATATTGTTTAAATCTTTGAAAAATCATATAAAATAATCCGTAACTCAGATGAAAAAGTTTTATACATGTAAGTTGCTCAGAACGACGAGACGAATCCGGATACGCGGTCCGTTCGTCTGCCACACGTCCCTAGCATATCGAACATGCAAACTTTCCCCTCCGGTTCTTCTGTCTGACAGACGTCCGGGACTGGGAAAACTTTCCCGGATGTTTCCCCCTTCGCCAGTAACGCCTAGCACTGCGTTAGGACACCTCTAGCCCCGCTTGTAATCATGTTGTGCATATATTTGCGTGTATTTACTGTTTCTTCCCCCTCTTCTCTCCGCTAGATCCCGAGACCGCTGCTGATGCCCCTGTGATCGACTACGTCGACGACGACCCCTTCTTCCCTTTCAGCGGAGCTTCCAGGCAAGCCCCCCTTTGATCATCCCGATATCGCCCATTCCATTCTCTCATGCTTGCATTAGATTTTGCTACTGTTATTGATTGCTCCTATTCTGATGCATAGCCTGCTTTTGTAACCTGCTTATTGGTACCTACCTGCTTATCCTAAACTGCTTAGTATAGGTTGTTTAGTGATCCATCAGTGACCCCCACCTTGTCCTTGTTGCCCCTGCTTCATCATCGACGACTCGATCAACGTGATCGGTGACCAGAGCCCGACACCTCACATCACATCACGCCCCTTTTGTTGCTCGACTCTGCAGAGCTACTATCCAGTGCCGAGGGTGATCCCTCATAACGCACTCCTGATGATAATTCTGTAGTGTAGCTATTCGGTCGTGGTCATCGAGGGTGATTTCCTCTTTCACCATTCCCGATACAGCTCTGTCGTGCAACACCTCAAGTGTGAACCTCGAGGGTGGTCCCTCTTACGTTCACCTTGATGATTACATTGAGTGGAATCCACCGGGGGTGATTCCTCGGGTTTTCTTCCTTGATGTTTTGGACACACGGTTACCTTGACTTTACTTGAGACATTGGTGAAAGTCGGGCGGGCCCGGAGAGCACCCGAGGAGTTGTTACGGTGGCGGCTGGCTGTTTAGCGGTATCACCCGGGAGGGGGTGATAGCTCCGGACTTGTCCCGACAGCCGTCACTTCTTTTAATAATGCACTAACAGTTTTGGGTATTTGTTCTGAGTTGGCCTCTGGCCTTTACGCACTAACCACCATGCGAGGATAGTTATGGGCCTCGACGTCGCAGTATCAGCCGAAGCTTTGTCAGACGTCCAGTTCAGCATCGTGGCACGGTCGGATCGTGCTGGCCATCTGAGGCGGTGCTGGTATCCACCCTGCACACAACGACCCGGAGTGCTGCGGGCGATGGGCCCAAGACCCCGAAGTGCTTAGGATGTAGACCGGCGGGGACCTCTCTGCTGAGCCTAGGTAGGGCTACGACGTGTTGATCTTCCGAGGCCGGGCATTGACCCCAGAAAGGTGTGTCCGGCCAGAGTGATCGAGCGTGTTGGAAAACGTGGTGCACCCCTGCAGGGAAGATATATATTCGAATACCGTGTCCTCGGTAATGGACGTTCAGACTTGTATCCTGATCTTATACAACTAGAAATGGATACCTGATACTTGTGATGGATATGTGGCTCCGAGATTGCTTTCTCGCAGGGAGTCGAGGAAGGATCTCTGGGCATTAATTCTACAACATGCTTGTTAATTATAAACTGCTATTCTTTACTCTCCTACATGCTGCAAGATGCTTGGAGCTGCTTGAAGATGCTAGTCTTCGATAGGCTAGGCCTTCCCCCCCTATTCTGGCATTCTGCAGTTCAGTCCACAGATACAACCCTTCCATTTGATACCAATGCATATTTAGTATAGATCTGATGCTTGCGAGTACTTTGGATGAGTACTCACGGTTGCTTTGCTCCCCCTTTCCCCCTTTCCTTCTCCTTTCCGGTTGATGCAACCAGATGGTGGATCCCAGGAGCCAGATGCCACCGCCAACGGATTCTGCTACATGGAGACCGCCGATGACCAGGAGTAGTTAGGAGGTCCCAGGCAGGAGGCCTTACCTCTTCGATCGTGTTGCTTTTGTGCTAGCCTTCTTAAGGCATCCTTGTTTAACTTATGCCTGTACTCAGATATTGTTGCTTCTGCTGACTCTTGTGTATCGAGCTTGTATTCGAGCCCTCGAGGCCCCTGGCTTGTAATATAAAGCTTCTATTATTTTGATTTGTGTCTAGAGTTGTGTTGTGATATCTTCCCGTGAGTCCCTGATCTTGATCGTACACATTTGCGTGTATGATTAGTGTACGGTCGAATTGGGGGCGTCACTCACTTCCTCTGATGTATAAAGATTTTTATAAAAATCAGTTACCATCTCCTTGAGTTCAGCCGGATCCTCCACACTAATCCCCAAAGAATTCATCAGAGCTTTTATCATGTTCTTCTTGCGTCTCATGCTTGCTCTTAAATGAAAGAAATTCGTATTTTTGTCTCCGGCCGTCAACCATTCTATCTGTGATCTTTGTCTCCACAAGAGTTCCTCCCTATGGTAAAGCTCGACCAGCCCCTCATTGATTTTCCTCTCAGCGTGATTAGGACCCACTCGGGCTGGATCATTACGCATCTCCTCTAGTTTCTTTTTCAGGGTCGAAGGCGAAGCTGGGCCCAGGCCCAGGGCGTCCAAATTTTACCAGGCTATTATATAGTAGTGTTTCTACAGGCCCAGGGTGCAGCCTAATCAAACGAAGGAGGCCCAAAGCCTGCTGGCTGGCTCACCTGAAGCTCACGAAGCCACGAATGCACGCCCCTTCCTCAAAAAAAAAAAAACGAATGCACGCCCGAAATCTAATTGAGAAGTGTGGATGGGCCGCCTCCATGTCGCCCGGTCAGATCTGCCGTCGCCCGCGGGCGCCGGCCTTTCCGATACGCGCGAGGCCGGGGAACCCCACACCTGAAGTCCAAGTCCAGTCCAGGCGAGTGTGCTCGCTTGTCTCGACGGTCGCCGTCCTAGATCTGAACCCGTCAGGCGGCGACCCTTCCTCCTCCTTGCCGCCCTCGCCCTGGTCCACTCCGGCGGCCCCTTCGCCCTCTTTAAACCCCAGCACCTCAATCACGTCTTCACTCCACCGCCCGCGAAATCCAGGCCCTAGCGCGACTTCGCCATGGCCGCAGCACTCCTCCTCCTGGTGCCGCCCGTCGGCCTCCTCGCCGCGCTCGCCTTCCTGACCCGTCCCCGGGCCGCGCGAATCCCGCTCAAGGGCCGCCACGTCTTCATCACCGGCGGGTCCAGCGGCATCGGGCTCGCCCTCGCCACGGCCGCCGCGCGGGAGGGCGCGCGGGTCTCCATCCTCGCGCGCAACGCCGCCCGCCTCGACGACGCGCGCGCCGCCATCAGGCTTGCCACGGGACAGGACGTCGGGGTCCACCAGGCCGACGTGCGGGATGCCGCCGCCGTGGCACGCGCACTTTACGAGGCCGGGCCTGTCGACGTGCTCGTCTGCAACCACGGCGTGTTCGTGCCGCAGGAGCTGGAGAAGCAGGACATGGAGGAGGTCAAGTGGATGGTGGACATCAACCTCATGGGGACCTTCCACCTCATCAAGGCCGCGCTCCCTGCCATGAAGGCACGCACCCGCGAGACCAGTCTCCCGGCGTCCATTGCCATCATGTCATCGCAGGCTGGTCAGGTATACAGTATATATGGTTCTTTCGCTGCTTTGCCAACAATGCAGCTAAAGTGTTTGATGTAATGTCTCATGATGGGAGATAAAGCTCACTTGATATCTTTGCTGTAGGTTGGTGTTTATGGGTATACTGCTTACTCCGCGAGCAAGTTCGCACTAACTGGACTTGCAGAGTCGCTGCAGCATGAGGTTGTTTCGGACGACATTCATGTGTCGCTGATCTTCCCTCCTGACACAGAGACACCGGGTCTTGTCGAGGGTATGTATTGATAATCTATGTTATAACTTTGAAGTGATTGCTGAATTATCTAACTAACTTATGCGGCAATCTTCTTTCCCGTTGAATTTCTCACATGATACAAAAATTATTAGATGATTTACATCTCTGAAGATTGTGACACGGAAAACTATTGAGTAGTTGGTGTAGTTGAGACGCTTTTTAGATCCTCAAAATTTCAAGCTTATGTACTGATGAAAATGTAATGCAAACAGTTTACTTAAAGGATCATAAGACCAGTACAACCAAAACCATTTGATTAGTTATGCCTACCAGTAAATTTGCATTGACTAAGTGATGAACTGATCTTACTAGTATGCGTGCACGCGTAATGCGCTTCTTTACGTTGCGAAGTGATTTCGGTGAAAACAAGTCATGAAAATGCCTGGAGAAATGATTCAAGACAAATGACCATTGTGCATGTATTGAAGCATAAAGAAAATACTCGGAATTAGCATAAGAAAGCTTGTACCGTTCTTAGGACAGTAACTATCACATGAATATGTAATTTGCACAAAAATTAGGGTACCCATGGCGGAAAATATATAAATGAACCAGGGTACATATGAACTCGCCTTGGAAACACATTTCTAAATCCTCAAAATAAATATTAAAAAAGCTGCCCGTGTACATCTCCATGTTCTATCTGTGCACAGAAACTTCCACGGAAAAACAAATTTTTTTGCATGTGCAAAAAAGACAAAACGACATGTCGTAAAATGCTACTTAGAAGCACTGGAATTTGTCTTTTATGCGGAGGCAAAAAAAAAGACATTTTTTCGTAAAACTTTGTATCGCGCATATATATTGCGAAGATGTATGCGTCAAATTTTATTTGGTATTTTTTCACATTTTAACACACGTTCAAAATGCATTTTTAAAAAACAGGTTCATATGTATGTACGTACCTAGGTTCAGGTAGTGCCTCCTCTACCTATGGCTATGTTTTACTGTAGCATTCACTACAACTTTCCACCCAGAATTGCACGTGAGACAGGTTCATTGTGCGCTATGCACTGGTTTGATTAGTTTACCTTTTCTTATTCTTATTTTTCACCTCCTGTCAGACATAGGCTGCGTTCGGTTGACAGGGAATTGAAAGGGGTTTGACAGGGATTGAAGTGGATTGATTCCCCTGTAAGTCAAATCCCCCCCAAATCCCCTCCAAACCCCTCCAGGCAGGGTGTAACCGAACAAAGCCTTAGTGGTACAGATCCCACTTGTGTCTCCAACCACACGTGCCACGTAGCTCTGCGGGCATCTTTAGTAAAACAATTTGCATTGCTCCAGGCGACATGGTGTGACCCTGTTTCGCTCCAAAGAACTGACATGCAATGTGGTCGCTACTCGGTGCTAACACACACTCCTAGATGCTTCTAGAGTGACACAGATAACACTGATGCTACTGTAGCAGCGAATCCCTGCATTATAAGCCGTCGGATGGAGCTCAATGAACGGCCAGGAATGCATTTTGATGCATGAAATCAAACTTCCAAAACTGGTACACTATATAGTAGTATAGATATGTAGGAAAACTGGCAATGTAGATATAATTTCACTGCTAGTTAAATAGCCTTATTTGATTCTTGTAAGCTGCACTATCCTGACGGAAGAACAAAAAAAAAATCTAGTTGTGAGTTTTAAGACCATGTTCATTTCATTTTTTCTAGAATATGCACAAGCATGCATATCATATATTGATAGGAGAAAATGGGTGGAAGAACCCTCCACCAGACCTTGTACATTTCATAGTTCTTAACAGCCCCCAGTTCTGGAGCTACTCTTATTTTGTGGCATTTCATTCTGCATTAGTGTTGTACTCCCTCCGTTCGGAAATAAGTGGCATGGTTTTAGTTCAAATTTGGAACTAAAACCATGCCACTTATTTCCGAACGGAGGGAATATTCAGTACACATTCATTTCTCACTTTACTCTCAAAAAGAAAAAGAAATACAGTGCATATGCATACAGTGAAACTGAAGCATGACGTGTACTTGGCTGTTTTCTTATTGGTTGCAGAGAAGAAAAAGAGGCCAGAGCTTACCACTATCATAGCAGATTCATCTGGTGGAATGAAGGCTGATGATGTTGCTATGAAGGCTCTAAACGGCATCAAATCTGGGAGGTTTATTGTCCCCTGCAATTTCGAGGGAGCAATGTTAGCTATAGCCACTTCTGGTCTAACCCCCCAGAGTTCCCCGTTAATTGCATTCGTGGAGGTGATCGGTGCTGGACTGATGCGATTTGTAGCACTATGTTTCCAGTGGAATTGGTTCTCTACTATTGAGAACTGGTATGCCAAGAACAAGAAACATGGGTGAAAGCCCAAACTAGCCCTGGGATTCCCAGATTTTCATAGGACTTTATACAACCAATAATGTTCATTCTTGTCCCTGGACTGAATGTATATCCCGGTTGTACTTTGGGATACAAAAATGTATATTTGGGTTATTATTTTTTACCAGATATACTTAGCACGTTGTACACTTGTACTGGACAGGAAGTTAAAAATCCCCTTTTGCCTGTGTTTTAATCTTTCTGTTATTGCTTGAAGTAATATAGGAGCAATATATGTACTAGGTAGAGGAACAAATATGGACTAGGCGTTTTGGCTCCCGGGCTGAGCCTGGGAGTGAACAAAAAAAATCGTGAAAAATACGGAATAAATTCAAAAAATTCTGATTTTTTTTTTGTGGAGAAAGATGACTGATTGCTTGATGTCTGTGCCAAATTTCAAGTTTCAGAGCATTTGGATGTCTGGGTTGCTGTGAGCACAAAAGTCAAATTTGGGGTATGTGAATAAGTTTAATGTTTGTGCACTTTCTGTTTTTTTTTTTTTTTTGCTGAGAGCTACTCCGATGTCCAAATGCTTTAAAATTCGGCACACACTTCACGTACTCAGACATCTTACATGGTCGCTAGGTGTGGATGTGCCTGGGCTCAGAATTGGATATTCGAACAATTATATACTACTACCTTCATTCCTAAATGTAAGACGTTTGGGCAGTTTATATATCAGTGCCAATTTTCTGGTGCCATTTCTAAATGAAAAATGCATCCACAGTTTCGTCTGTTTGACGAGGCAAAATCCATGATATCTGAAGCTTCATAAACAGCAGAAGTTTTGCTGTGGGTCGTCCAAATAAAGATCGACGGAGGCGATCACTTGGACTGCCCCGGAAGGTTACGGAGGGGGTCCCAGTCCCAGTCCTCGCCCCGCTCCCCCCAAAATCCCAATCCAGGCTCCTCGGAGATGTACACGGGCAACCCGCGGAGACGATGAGGCAGCCCGAGTGAGATAGAAGCAGCACAGCTTCCGGTCCTCGCCATCGATTCGCTCATGGCCTCCACCTCCTACTGCGCCACTCCATCTCCGTCCCTACGATGCTCTGCCGCCTTCTTCCCCAGCTTCGCTTCTCCGCCTCCCGTCCTCCGCTTCGCCGTTCCTCCGCTCCCCCCCCGCCGTCTCGCCATATCCCCACCCAGAGTTCCAATTCCAGCGGTGGCGTCAGCGCTGGAGTCCCTAGTGCAGGAGTCCGACGACGAGGATGACGAGGACGACGAGTCTGGGCTGTTCAAGGACGAGGCGTGGGCGTCGGCCGACGAGAGGGACGCGGTGCGGTCGCCGGAGCTGGTGGTGCCCGAGCTGGAGGAGCTGCCCGAGCAGTGGCGCCGCTCCAGGATTGCCTGGCTCTGCAAGGAGCTCCCCGCCTACAAGCACTCCACCTTCACCCGCATCCTCAACGCCCAGCGCAAGTGGCTCACCCAGGAGGACGCCACCTACGTCGCTGTACACTGCCTCCGCATCCGCGACAACGACGCCGCCTTCCGGGTCAGTACCCTCGCAGGCTCACACACCCACCTCCCTCCCATAAGGCCATAACATGTTCGAGTAATTTGCTCTAACATATGTTCATCTGGTTTCTTGCTGCCCGTGAACTGTTCGACGAATTGCCGTAGCTGCATATACACGATGGGTCGATGGATCATAGATGTACTCGTTGGTTGTTTTCAGGTGTTTAGCTGGATGGAGCGGCAGCACTGGTACCGCTTCAACTTTGCGCTTGCCACAAGGGTGGCGGATTTTCTCGGCAGGGAAGGCAAGGTTGAGAAATGCCGGGAGATGTTTGAGGCAATGGTCAAGCAGGGCCGTGTGCCTGCCGAGTCCACCTTCCACATACTGACTGTTGCGTACCTCAGTACGCCCAGGGGACGGTGCCTCGAGCATGCTTGCACTATCTACAACCAGATGATACAGATGGGCGGCTACAAGCCACGCCTCAGCCTTCACAACTCATTGTTCCGCGCACTTGTGAGTAAGACAGGAGGAACTGCAAAACACAACCTCAGGCAGGCTGAGTTCATCTACCACAATCTGGTCACCACCAATCTTGAGGTGCACAAGGAGGTCTATGCTGGGCTCATCTGGCTTCACAGCTACCAAGATGTCATTGATAGAGACAGGATCATAGCTCTTAGGAAGGAAATGAAGCAGGCTGGTTTTGATGAGAGTATTGATGTGCTGGTGTCAGTCATGCGGGCCTTCTCCAAAGAAGGGAGGGTTCAGGAAACAGAGGCAACATGGCATGAAATTCTCCAGAGGGGTTCAGAACTTCCTGCTCAGGCCTATGTCTGCCGAATGGAGGTTTATGCTCGAACTGGTGAGTCTATGAAATCCCTGGATATATTCAGAGAAATGAAGAGGCAAAGTATACCCCCAAACGTTGCAACTTATCATAAGATAATTGAGATAATAGCAAATGCTGAGGAGATAGATGTTGCGGAACAACTTATGGATGAATTTTCTGAGAGTCATATGAAGCATCTGATGCCAGCATTTCTTGCCCTGATGTACATGTATTTGGATCTTGATATGCATGAGAAATTAGAACTAACATTCTCGAAATGCCTTGCTAGGTGCCGTCCAAATAGAATCTTGTACACCATCTATCTAGAATCACTGATAAGGGCTGGAAATGTCGAGAAAGCTGAGGAGGTCTTCGATGAAATGCACAAAAAAGGGACGATAGGTACTAACGCAAAATCTTGCAACATCATGCTAAGAGGTTATATTTCTGCAGAAGACTATCAGAAAGCTGAAAAGGTTTATGATATGATGTGTAAAAAGAAGTATGATGTACAAGAGGATTTGTTGGAAGAACTTCAGACTGGTCTCCGTCTTGGTAAGAAAGTCGCTGTTAAGCCAAAACCCGTGAGCATGAAGTTGGATCAAGAGCAGCGTGAGATTTTAATTGGTTTGCTTCTGGGAGGCACACAGATTGAATCTCATGCACAGAGAGGGGTCCATATTGTCCATTTTAAGTTCCAGGAAGATTCTGATACCCATTCGGTCTTAAGGGTGCACATTCATGAGCGTTTCTTTGAATGGCTGACTTCAGCAAGCAGATCATTTGAGGATGAGAGCAAGATACCTTATGAGTTTTCAACCATACCTCATTTACATTTTGGTTTCTTTGCTGATCAGTTCTTTCTAAAAGGTCAGCCTGTTCTCCCAAAGCTTATCCACAGGTGGTTATCTCCACGTGTTCTAGCATATTGGTTCATGTTTGGAGGCTTCAAACTCTCATCAGGTGATATCGTTCTCAAGGTCAGTGGTGGGAACAGTGAGGGTGTTGAAAGAATTGTAAACTCCTTGCATGCACAGTCGTTACCTAGTAAAGTGAAGAGGAAAGGGCAATTCTTCTGGATAGGTTTTCAGGGGAGCAATGCCGATTCTTTCTGGAAAGTTATAGAACCTTATGTATTGGACGGTTTCTTGGGTTTGACAACACAGGAAAGCGGCACCGCAGGTTCTGGTGATGACCAAGAAACTGATACTGATTCTGATGATGATGCTCATAAGGATGGAAGTGAAGAGTGAATACCAGGGAGTAGGAGATGTCTGGTGGCTGGAGGCACTGCATCAACGTCAAGTTCTTGCTGCGAACAGATTTGCTATATTTTAGTGGTTTGGTGGTAGAGCTTGAAAAGTCTCCAAGTGGCGGTTTCCGCTTGTAAAGGTTATTTTCTGCCAAACTTGCTCACCCTTTTTGGCGATGGCCTGTGCCGCTGTGAACTGACATCAATTTTTTTTTATTTTTTTTCACAGTGGAAAAGTGAACTGGGGCTCTGCCCTTATAGCTTGTAACGTAGACTGAAGACAATATTCAGGAAGTAGTTCATTACAACCTGAACATCGGAAGGAACACAACTTCATCAGAAGCCTACAGATTGATCAGGGTTTTGTAACGTATACTTTTACTTAGTTGTTCACCTTCCTACTTCCTAGTAAGTACTAACAACATGTTGCCCGTATTTTGATCTGCCTATGTAGCCATCTGCATGATAGATTTGCACACTAGAGACTAAGACAGAAAATTTGTGGATTCTGTCGACCACTTACAGTACGTTACATGTTGTGCATTTAATCACCTGTTCTCATTTGCCAAATCTTTTTTATTTTTTTGCGAAATTTTCATGGATTGTCGCTAATGGCAGTACATAATAATCTGTAAAAACATATATTTGTTCCATGATGTCTGGCAGAAAAAAACATTTACCCTTCCAGAAACAGGCACACCGGGCATTTGGCAGCATCTTAGCTAGTGATTACATGTGTATGCAACTGAGATATATAGACTACTAAAATGGCTTAACATTCCTACGGATTAATCTATGATCAGGTAACGACAAAGCAAACAAAGAATTTCTGCTGATCCACAGCCATGACCTATGCTACAAGTAACAAATTTTGTTGATTATTATTAGGCACACACGTCGTGGAGCCACGTGTCCCTCCCTAAAAGTCATCGCGCAAGAGTTTGTTGAGCAGGTTGGTGAGGAGCGCGTCCCTCCTCTCGGCCCTGGCCTCCTCCCTCATCCTCCTCTGCTCCTCGCGCTCCCGCCACGCCTGCTCCAGCATCAGCCGCTCCCGCTCCAGCCTCTGCATCTCCTGCCGCCACTGCTGCTCCAAGGCCAGCCGCTCCTGCGCGTGCCGCGCCGCCGCCTCCTGCCGCTGCGCGTCCAGGCGCTGCTGCTGCTCCAGGAAGTCCTGCAGCACGGCGCGGACGGAGGACGCCGACGACGCCGTGCCTGCGCCTGCGCCGGCGGCGGTGCTGCCGCTCGGCCTCGTCTTCTGCTGCGTGTCCTTCATCTTCCTCCTGGTTCCCGGGGGCAGTTCGTCGTCGTCGCCGGTCTCCTCGGACTCGGTCGCGGGTCTCTTGAGCCTCCTCTCCTCGGCGGGGTTTCTTCCCGGCCCTTCGTCAGACCCGAAGCGCTGCCGTTGCATGCTCCCGCCGCGCACCGTGGAAGACGACGTGATGTGATTGTGATTGTGCTCGCTCGTGCGCTCGCCGGCCTGCCGCACGCAGCGTTCGTTCACCATCGGCCGTGCCGAGCTGCGGGTTGATAAAGGGTGCGCCTACGCGGCTACGCGTGTTGGTGCTGGTGGGTGTGGAAGGGGTCGCCAGGGCCAGCTTTTGCATGCAGCAGCCGTTGGTCTCCTTCGCGCTCGTGTTCTCTTTTCCGACGCCTCTCGAACTCCTCGCCGGTTCACACCCGCCGGCTGGTGAGAACGGCTTTGCCCCCGTCCACACTGGCGACGCCACGCCTCGCCACGTCATGCTCTGCGAACGGATGCCTATACGTTTTCAGGTGCTGCTCGCATCGCTGTCCGTTTGACCGGTTTCTCCCTGGATAGCGATGAAGTCCACGCACGCGCGAGCGCGACCCTGTGCCCGCGGCGTCCGGCAGCGCCGCTGTCAGCCTGACGTGCCGTGCCGAAGGAAAAGAAAAAAAGACAAGACTTGCCCGCGGTCGCAGGACAGTGTTGACATACATTCTGGTGTTGCCATTTGTCACCTTAGGATTTGTTTGATTGATTTTCTGCCGTCGGTGGTCAATCACGTTCTGTATCGGCACCGCGCGCCGGCATGTGCTCTAGGGTTTGCAGCCCACGCTTTTTTGAGTCCGCTGGTTTCATTCGCGTGCTGATCTCCTGTTCGGGACGGCGGCGGGGCTAGGAGCAACTCTATCAGATCATGTAAAACAACCCGTCAGCCGTAATAATCGTCGATATAGCGGACGAGAACGATTTTTCTGTCCAGAACAGATACGTATATTCAACCGGCTGTTAATTTTTTTTTTGCAGGATGTAAATTCCGAGCCGAGTCCGCCATATCTACGGTTTCCCTTCCTCCTTTTACCGGTTTCCCGATACCTCCCGCTCCTTGGCGCGAAGGAAACTTCCGCCCCTTCCGTTCCAACCTCACTCGCCGCCGTTGCCGCCTATCTCACCGGCCCCTCGCTGTCCCGCCTTGCCACCTATCTCGCCGGCCCCTCGCTGTCCCACCTCGCCGCCTATCTCGCCGGCCCCTCGTTGTCCCGCCTCGCGGCGCCGCCAATCGACTCTATGGAGTACCCGCAGCAACCGGGCGGAGCATGATTCATGCGCCACCACCCCCAGCGATGCCACTTTGTCCTCCCGCGCCTTTTGCGGATGTGCACGCTTGCGCCGCGCCAACACCTTCCGTCACCGGCTCCAAGCGGAAGCGGCATGGGAACCACCTCGTGCAAGTACGCGTGCCTGGCGCGGCGCCGCCTCCTTCCTAACGATGTCCTGGACTAGGGGGTGCTGAGCACATCGGCCTGCCAGTCATGGGCCGGGACAAGGACCCCAGGCTACCGAAGAATGGCGATGTTTGCCATGACCCAAAGTGTACTCAAGATGCAATTCCTTTGACGACTTGGCGCACACTTCAAGGCACATTTGAATCATCGGCATGTTTATCCCTAGATGTCCGACCTACATGTAACCCTAGGTACCCCCGGTGCAAGCCGAGGGGTTTAGTCTGTAGGGTCAAGTTAGAGACATATGCATATGATCTTGAGGTAGATCATTTTGTACTTTGTACCTCATCCACAATCAATACAACAGAAGCATGACGTAGGGCTCTACCTCTTTGAGAGGGCCCGAACCTGGGTAAAATATCGTGTCCCTCTTTGTCCTGTTACCATCCAGCTAAGCTCACCAGCTCGGGACCCCCTACCCGAGATCCGTCTGATTCAATCCCCACATTGGTGGCCCATACAGGCCCCGCTGTGTGGTCAGAGCAGCTTGATGGCGCCATCGTTCAACGATCTGATCTGCTCCAGTGTAGTTTCTACGCTGCGCCTAAATCTCGGTTCAACCAAAACGCCGGAGAAAGCTGAAGCTCCGACCCCTCGTCAGGACATCGATCTCAATAACCTAAACCATGTGGATGCTTCCTCTGCCATGATATTAGATCTGGCCGAGGAGCCATAGAGGATCATCGCCCAATTGCCGGTTTCGCACCAGCTGGGGGCGGAAGTTGCGTTTCACCAGACCAAGCCTGGAGCTCGGATCCGATGACTTAGGACGATGGCCAGAGTAGCCATGCCGCACAGGCGATCCCGAGGTCTATACTGGATCAACCTCGGGAAACCTTACCAGGGAGGTCGATGACAGATCAATTTGGAATAAAATTTTCTCTCCCACGCACCCCATGTCGCTTATTGCCCTGATAATTCAGGAGCAGCCGACATCTAGGATCTAACTCTTGTCATACAAAAAACAAAAGAAACAGTCCGGCAATTCTGGATGCGATTCCTATACGTAAAGAACAAAATCCTAGATTGCCCATGCGGGGAGGCCTTAGCGGCATTCCGTCACAAATGTTACGACGAAGGAATTAGAAAAATTATGGCACGAAAATGCCTTAACGTTTGCCGAGCTATCGATATAGTAACAAGATACTGCGTTATGGAGGATGCCTGGTTGGCCAATCAATGGTACCAGAATTCGAGGCAGGAACAACCCGAGCAAAGCGAGGATGGCAGACGCTCGCGTCGTAACCACCGCCCAAAGCGCTACAGTACTGATAGATCCGATGATCAGCCGACACGGAAAAGAAAACAACCGGGCAAGGGGCCCAAATCGATGCTAGACATGATACTGGACCAACCATGCGCAATTCACTCTGCGTCCTCGGACAAACCGCCGACTCACAGGCTTCGAGCGTGCTGGATTGTCAGGCAGGTAGCAAGGGGAGGGGTGGAACTCCTCGACAACCTTGGCATGCCAATAAAACCGAGGTATCACACCTAATCAGATCGAGCGGTCGTCCAAAGACGAGGAGGTCCTAATGATATACGAGACTCACTCCTTGAGAAATCAGCGAAAAAGAGCTCTTTGAGAGATCTGCCACGACGACCATGTAGTGACCTCGGATAACAGATGGTCGGACATGCCGATCACCTTTGATCATCAGGACCAACCGATAGGAGTCCATGGCCGAGGAGTTGCGGCCCTCGTCCTCGGTCCTAAAATAGATGGCTATCGACTGACCAATGTCATGATGGACGACAACATCAGCTTAAACCTCATCTATTGGGATACTTTGCAAAAGATGCAGTTTGATAGATCATGCATCGAACCAAGTCGGACTACCTTTAAAGGAATAATCCCAGAAAAAGAAACATGATGCACAGGCAAAGTCACGCTAGATGTGGTATTTGGAAACCCGATAATTATCGGGTCGAGGAGTTAATCTTCAACATCGTGTCTTTTCGAAGTGGCTACCACGCGCTCCTCGGAAGAGCTGCGTTCGCCCAATTTCACGCAGTTCCCTATTACGCTTACATGGAGCTCAAAATGCGAAGGCCTAACGGCGTGATGATGGTAAAAAAAGCAACGCGAGCCAAGCACTCACAGCCGAGGACAAAACAACAGCGTTGGCCCTAGAGGCAGAATTCGAGGCCCTCGTGGTCGAGGAATTGCCAGTGCTACGCTCAACCAACAATAAAGATGATGTCATCCTTGACAAACAATCTAAATCAATGTCATTCAAACCAGCCGATGAGATTATAAAATTTCAAGTCCACCCTGAGGACTGATTACTTCCTTTGGAGATTCAGAAATGGAGCGGAAACGATTCTTGCTTTTTTCCCCATAGGTGACCCTAAGTTATCGAACCCACGCGAGGACGGTGCCCTTTAAGCTAAGGTCTCAAACAAGGTTTTGCTAGAGAGTTAATTCCAGCTTTTGACCGGATCATAAATCAAGCTGACAGTGAAAACACTTATAATAAAAATAGGCATGGGTATGAGGACTTATGCTTATAACCATGTATTTGTGTTGGGATCAGAAATGATATTAATTTGTTCTCTGGAAGTCATCCATCAAGATGTGCTTGTTACGTATCAAAGTGGGGGATGTGTCTAAATTACGTCTTAAACGGCACGCATCCTGCATCAAGAGTCAGTTGTCCAACTAAGGCCCTATCCGTCGCGTGGGGTAGCCCCGATAAATAAGGCTGCAATATTCAGACAAAAGCATTGGGTGTTTAATGACTACACCTCTTGAATCAACAAGGATAGGATCCACGTTGCCGTACTAAACATTTTTGTCACTGATGTTCCGAATAACACTTCACGGTCCCCTTGCCCTTAGCCTCTCCGTGGCTCGTCCTCCACGATCCTGGGTACCTTCAGGGATGAAGAACACGAACGAGACAAGAGGTAACTACTGAAAGGTTCAATATGGTTGACTAGAGGGAAGGGGGTGAATAGGCAACTATCAATTTTTAGCTTTTTTAATTAAATTAGGGTTAGCAACAAAATAGGTTGTCTAGATATGTAACTAGGTGTACAACCTATATGACAAGAACAATAACAAGCTCACAAGAAAGCACAAGATACAAACACAATATAGTTTGCACAAAATAAAGGTTAGAGATATCCACAAGTGGAGTCGGTGGAGGCGAGGATGTGTTATCAAAGTTCCCTCCCTTTAGGGGGAGGTATGTCTCCGTTGGAGCAGTGTGGAGGCACAATGCTCCCCAAGAAGTCACTAGGGCCACCGTATTCTCCTCACGCCCTCACACAATGCAAGATGCCGTGATTCCAATAGTGGTGCCCTTGAAGGTGGTGAACAAACTTTTACAAACAAGGTAGGGGCAATCTCCACAACTTAATTTGAGGCTCCCAACACTACCATGAAGCTTCATCACAATGGATTGTGGCTTCGAGGTGATGTCTTCCGTCTAGGGTGCTCAAACACCCAAGAGTAACAAGATCTGCAAGGGATTAGTTGGGGGAATCAAATATCTCTTGGTGGAAGTGTAGATCGAGGCCTTCTGAAAGAACATGCAGTGCCCCCATGTTTGGTTTTGGTAATTGATGACAATCTCTATGAACTAATGTTTTCCTTGAGTTATATTCGTAGGTTTTGTCCATAGGCTTTTCTTGAAGTCCATTTGTTGGTTTCAAGGAGTTTATGTGTTGGCCAAGGAGCTTTTCAAGGAATTATCCAAAGATTGGTCATGTCAGAGTTGAGCTTATTGCAAGCATGTCTTGAAGAAGAAGATTGTGTGATCATTCATGTTTACCTTCAAGACATCATCCAAATGAAGAAAGTTGGAAATATTCAAGGTTGATCAAGACTATGTACGGAGAGTGATTCAAGTTGATCAACACAGAAAGCGTAGAAGATGTATCAAGTGGGATCATGTGATCCCACGGTATGGTAAGTATTGTCCATTACACTTTGTGTAGTAACCCATGGTCTACGTGACAGTTCTATGTGGGGTTAGATATGTTTCCTTGGGTTTGCGTCAATAGGAAGATCCTGTACAACCCATGGAGGATGACATCAAGTGGTGATCGTCATCAAGTTTGCCGTGTGCAAGTTCAAGTGGAGCATCACAAAGAGATCATCCTTGAAGCTTGCCGTCCATTGTGGTGTCAATGGACTTGTGAAGATGTGCCGAAGAGGTCTCACCGATAGTGGAGTATGGGGGAGCAATCAACTAGTCTTCGTCGAGCCAACGCAATCAAGAAAGATGGTCCAACTTGAGGGAGTCAAGATCATCATCATCTAGCTCAAGTGGACTATGTGCAAAGCAAAGGTTTGCCCTTGATAGGTTTATGTTTTACCGGTCTCATGGTGGTAGTGAAGGAAATATGCCCTAGAGGCAATAATAAAGTATTATATATTTCCTTATATCATGATGAATGTTTATTATTCATGCTAGAATTGTATTAGCCGGAAACATAATACATGTGTGAATACATAGACAAACAAGAGTGTCACTAGTATGCCTCTACTTGACTAGCTCGTTAATCAAAGATGGTTATGTTTCCTAGCCATAGACATGAGTTGTCATTTGATTAACGGGATCACCTCATTAGGAGAATGACGTGATTGACTTGACCCATTCCGTTAGCTTAGCACTCGATCGTTTAGTATGTTGCTATTGCTTTCTTCATGACTTATACATGTTCCTATGACTATGAGATTATGCAACTCCCGTTTACCGGAGGAACACTTTGTGTGCTACCAAACGTCACAACGTAAATGGGTGATTATAAAGGTGCTCTACAGGTGTCTCCAAAGATACTTGTTGGGTTGGCGTATTTCGAGATTAGGATTTGTCACTCCAATTGCCGGAGAGGTATCTCTGGGCCCACTCGGTAATGCACATCACTATAAGCCTTGCAAGCATTGTGACTAATGAGTTAGTTGCGGGATGATGTGTTACGGAACGAGTAAAGAGACTTGCCGGTAACGAGATTGAACTAGGTATCGAGATACCGACGATCAAATCTCAGGCAAGTAACATACCGGTGACAAAGGGAACAACGTATGTTGTTATGCGGTCTGACCGATAAAGATCTTCGTAGAATATGTGGGAGCCAATATGGGCATCCAGGTCCCGCTATTGGTTATTGACTGGAGACGTGTCTCGGTCATGTCTACATAGTTTTCGAACCCGTAGGGTCCGCACGCTTAACGTTACGATGACAGTTTTATTGAGTTTTGATGTACCGAAGGAGTTCGGAGTCCCGGATGAGATCGGGGATATGACGAGGAGTCTCGAAATGGTCGAGACGTAAAAATCGATATATTGGACGACTATATTCGGACTTCGGAAAGGTTCCGAGTGATTCGGGTATTTTTCGGAGTACCGGAGAGTTAGGGGAATTCGTATTGGGCCTTAATGGGCCATACGGGAAAGGAGAGAAAGGCCTCAAAAGGTGGCCGCACCCCTCCCCATGGTCTGGTCCGAATTGGACTAGGGAAGGGGGCGCACCCTTCCTTCTTTCTCCTCCCCCCTTCCTTTCTCCTACTCCCACAAGGAAAGGAGGAGTCCTACTCCCGGTGGGAGTAGGACTTCCCCCTATGGCGCGCCTCTCCCCTTGGCCGGCTGCCTCCCCCTTGCTCCTTTATATACGGGGGCAGGGGGCACCCCAGAGACACAACAATTGATCCTTGAGATCTCTTAGCCGTGTGCGGTGCCCCCCTCCACCATATTACACCTCGATAATACCGTTGCGGAGCTTAGGCGAAGCCCTGCGTCGGTGGAACATCATCATCGTCACCACGCCGTCGTGCTGACGAAACTCTCCCTCAACACTCGGCTGGATCGGAGTTCGAGGGACGTCATCGAGCTGAACGTGTGTAGAACTCGGAGGTGCCGTACGTTCGGTACTTGATCGGTCGGATCGTGAAGACGTATGACTACATCAACCGCGTTGTGATAACGCTTCCGCTATCGGTCTACGAGGGTACGTGGACAACACTCTCCCCTCTCGTTGCTATGCATCACCATCATCTTGCGTGTGCATACGAAAATTTTGAAATTACTACGTTCCCCAACAGTGGCATCCGAGCCTGGTTTTATGCGTTGATGCTATGCACGAGTAGAACACAAGTGAGTTGTGGGCGATATAAGTCATACTGCTTAGCAGCATGTCATACTTTGGTTCAGCGGTATTGTGAGATGAAGCGGCCCGGACCGACATTACGCGTACGCTTACACGAGACTGGTTTCACCGTTGCGAGCACTCGTTGCTTAAAGGTGACTGGCGGGTGTCTGTCTCTCTCACTTTAGTTGAACCGAGTGTGGCTACGCCCGGTCCTTGCGAAGGTTAAAATATCACCAACTTGACAAACTATCGTTGTGGTTTTGATGCGTAGGTAAGAACGGTTCTTGCTAAGCCCGTAGCAGCCACGTAAAACATGCAACAACAAAGTAGAGGATGTCTAACTTGTTTTTGCAGGGCATGTTGTGATGTGATATGGTCAAGACATGATGTGATATAATTTGTTGTATGAGATGATCATGTTTTGTAACCGAGTTATCGGCAACTGGCAGGAGCCATATGGTTGTCGTTTTATTGTATGCAATGCAATCGCCATGTAATGCTTTACTTTATCACTAAGCGGTAGCGATAGTCGTAGAAGCATAAGATTGACGAGACGACAACGATGCTACGATGGAGATCAAGGTGTCGCGCAGGTGACGATGGTGATCATGACGGTGCTTCGGAGATGGAGATCACAAGCACGGTGCTTCGGAGATGGAGATCACAAGCACAAGATGATGATGGCCATATCATATCACCTATATTGGTTGCATGTGATGTTAATCCTTTATGCATCTTATCTTGCTTTGTTTGACGGTAGCATTATAAGATGATCCTTCACTAAATTATCAAAGTATAAGTGTTCTCCCTGAGTATGCACCGTTGCGAAAGTTCTTCGTGCTGAGACACCACGTGATGATCGGGTGTGATAGGCTCTACGTTCAAATACAGCGGGTGCAAAACAGTTGCACACGCGGAATACTCAGGTTAAACTTGACGAGCCTAGCATATAACAGATATGGCCTCGGAACACGGAGACCGAAAGGTCGAGCGTGAATCATATAGTAGATATGATCAACATAATGATGTTCACCATTGAAACTACTCCATCTCACGTGATGATCAGACATGGTTTAGTTGATTTGGATCACGTGATCACTTAGAGGATTAGAGGGATGTCTATCTAAGTGGGAGTTCTTAAGTAATATGATTAATTGAACTTGAATTTATCATGAACATAGTCCTGATAGTATTTTGCAAATTATGTTGTAGATCAATAGCTCACGTTGTTGCTTCCCTGTGTTTATTTTTGATATGTTCCTAGAGAAAAATTATGTTGAAAGATGTTAGTAGCAAAGATGCGGATTGGATCCGTGATCTGAGGATTATCCTCATTGCTGCACAGAAGAATTATGTCCTTGATGCACCGCTAGGTGACAGACCTATTGCAGGAGCAGATGCAGACGTTATGAACGTTTGGCTAGCTCAATATGATGACTACTTGATAGTTTAGTGCACCATGCTTAACGGCTTAGAATCGGGACTTCAAAGACGTTTTGAACGTCATGGACCATATGAGATGTTCCAGGAGTTGAAGTTAATATTTCAAGCAAATACCCGAGTTGAGAGATATGAAGTCTCCAACAAGTTCTATAGCTAAAAGATGGAGGAGAATCGCTCAACTAGTGAGCATGTGCTCAGATTGTCTGGGTACTACAATCGCTTGAATCAAGTGGGAGTTAATCTTCCAGATAAAATAGTGATTGACAGAATTCTCTAGTCACCATCACCAAGTGAGTAGAACTTCGTGATGAACTATAGTATGCAAGGGATGACGAAAGTAATTCCCGAGCTCTTCGTGATGCTGAGATCGACGAAGGTAGAAATCAAGAAAGAGCATCAAGTGTTGATGGTTAACAAGACCACTAGTTTCAAGAAAAGGGCAAAGGGATAGAAGGGGAACTTCAAAAGAACGGCAAGCAAGTTGCTACTCAAGTGAAGAAGCCCAAGTCTGTACCTAAGCCTGAGACTAAGTGCTTCTACTGCAAAGGGACTGGTCACTGGAAGCGGAACTACCCCAACTATTTGGTGGATAAGAAGGATGGCAAAGTGAACAAAGGTATATTGGATATACATGTTATTGATGTCTACTTTACTAGTGTTTATAGCAACCCCTCGGTATTTGATACTGGTTCAGTTGCTAAAGTAGTAACTCGAAACGGGAGTTGCAGAATAAACAGAGACTAGTAAAAGGCGAGGTGACGATGTGTGTTGGAAGTAGTTCCAAGATTGATATGATCATCATCGCACAATCCCTGTACTTTCGGGATTAGTGTTGAAACTAAATAAGTGTTATTTGGTGTTTGCGTTGAGCATGAATATGATTTGATCATGTTTTTTGCAATACAGTTATTCATTTAAGTTAGAGAACAATTGTTGTTCTGTTTACATGAATAAAAACCTTCTATGGTCATACACACCGACGAAATGGTTTGTTGGATCTCGATCGTAGTGATGCACATATTCATAATATTGAAGTCAAAAGATGCAAAGTTAATAATGATAGTGCAACTTATTTGTGGCACTGCCGTTTAGGTCATATTGGTGTAAAGCGCGTGAAGAAACTCCATACTGATGGGATTTTGGAATCAATTGATTATGAATCACTTGATGCTTGCGTACCGTGCCTCATGGGCAAGATGACTGAAACGCCGTTCTCCGGAACTATGGAGAGAGCAACAGATTTGTTGGAAATCATACATACAGATGTATGTGGTCCGATGAATATTGAGGCTCATAGCAGGTATCATTATTTTCTGACCTTCACAGATGATTTGAACAGATATGGGTATATCTACTTGATGAAACACAAGTCTGAAACATTTGAAAAGTTCAAAGAATTTCAGAGTGAAGTGGAGAATCATCGTAACAAGAAAATAAAAGTTTCTACGATATGATCGCAGAGATAAAATATTTGAGTTACGAGTTTGGCCTTCAGTTAAAACAATGTGAAATAGTTTCACTACATCACGCCACCTGGAACACCACAGCATAATGGTGTGTCCGAACGTCATAAACGTACTTTATTGGATATAGTGCAATCTATGATGTCTCTTACCAATTTACCACTATCGTTTTGGGGTTATGCATTAGAGACAGCTACATTCACGTTAAATAGGGCACCATCAAAATCCGTTGAGACGACGCCTTATGAACTGTGGTTTGGCAAGAAACCAAAGTTGTCGTTTCTTAAAATTTTGGGGTTGCGATGCTTATGTGAAAAAGTTTCATCCTGATAAGCTCAAAACCCAAATCGGAGAAATGTGTCTTCATAGGATACCCAAAGGAGACATTTGGGTACACCTTCTATCACAGATCCGAAGGCAAGACATTCGTTGCTTAGTATGGATCCTTTCTAGAGAAGGAGTTTCTCTCGAAAGAAGTGAGTGGGAGGAAAGTAGAACTTGATGAGGTAACTGTACCTGCTCCCTTATTGGAAAGTAGTTCATCACAAGAAACAGTTCCTGTGACGTCTATACCAATGAGTGAGGAAGTTAATGATGATGATCATGAAACTTCAGATCAAGTTGTTACTAAACCTTGTAGGTCAACCAGAGTAAGATCCGCACCAGAGTGGTACGGTAATCCTGTTCTGGAGGTTATGTTACTAGACCATGACGAACCTACGAACTATGAGGAAGCGATGATGAGCCCAGATTCCGGAAAATGGCTTGAGGCCATGAAATCTGAGATGAGATCCATGTATGAAGAACAAAGTATGGACTTTGGTTGACTTGCCCGATGATCAGCGAGCCATTGAGATTAAATGGATCTTCAAGAGGAAGACAGACGCTGATAGTAGTGTCACTGTCTACAAAGCTAGAATTGTCGCAAAAAGGTTTTCGACAAGTTCAAGATGTTGACTACGATGAGAGTTTCTCACTCGTATCTATGCTTAAGTCTGTCTGAATCATGTTAGCAATTGCCGCATTTTATGAAATCTGGCAAATGGATAAACAAAACTACATTCCTTAATGGATTTATTAAAGAAGAGTTGTATATGATGCAACCAGGAGGTTTTGTCAATCCTAAAAGTGCTAACAAAATATGCAAGCTCCAGCGATCCATCTATGGACTGGTGCAAGCATCTCGGAGTTGGAATATACACTTTGATAAGTTGATCAAAGGATATAGTTTTATACAGACTTGCGGTGAAGCCTGTATTTACAAGAAAGTGAGTGGGCGCACTACAACATTTCTGATAAGTATATGTGAATGACATATTGTTGATCGGAAATAATGTAGAATTATTCTGCAAAGCATAAAGGAATGTTTGAAAGGAGTTTTTCAAAGAAAGACCTCGGTGAAGCTGCTTACATATTGAGCATCAAGATCTATAGAGATAGATCAAAACGCTTGATAAGTTTTTTCAATGAGTACATACCTTAACAAGATTTTGAAGTAGTTCAAAATAGAACAGTCAAAGAAAGAGTTCTTGCCTGTGTTACAAGGTGTGAGATTGAGTAAGACTCAAAGCCCAACCACGGCAGAAGATAGAAAGAGAATGAAAGTCATTCCCTATGCCTTGCCCATAGGTTCTATAAAATATGCCATGCTGTGTACCAGATCTATTGTATACCCTACACTGATTTTGGCAAGGGAGTACAATAGTGATCTAGGAGTAGATCATTGGACAGCGGTCAAAATTATCCTTAGTGGAATAAGGATATGTTTCTCGATTATGGAAGTGACAAAAGGTTCGTCGTAAAGGATTACGTCGATGCAAGTTTTGACACTAAATCTAGATGACTCTAAGTCTCGGTCTAGATACATATTGAAAGTGGGAGCAATTAGCAAGAGTAGCTCCGTGCAGAGCATTGTAGACATAGAAATTTGCAAAATACTTACGGATCTGAATGTGACAGACCCGTTGACTAAAATTATCTCACAATCAAAACATGACCACACCTTAGTACTCTTTGGGTGTTAATCACATAGCAATGCGAACTAGATTATTGACTCTAGTAAACCCTTTGAGTGTTGGTCACATAGAGATGTGAACTATGGGTGTTAATCACATGGTGATGTGAATTATTGATGTTAAATCACATGGCGATGTGAACTAGATTATTGACTCTAGTGCAAGTGGGAGACTGAAGGAAATATGCCCTAGAGGCAATAATAAAGTATTATATATTTCCTTATATCATGATAAATGTTTATTATTCATGCTAGAATTGTATTAACCGGAAACATAATACATGTGTGAATACATAGACAAACAAGAGTGTCACTAGTATGCCTCTACTTGACTAGCTCGTTAATCAAAGATGGTTATGTTTCCTAGCCATAGACATGAGTTGTCATTTGATTAACGGGATCACCTCATTAGGAGAATGACGTGATTGACTTGACCCATTCCGTTAGCTTAGCACTCGATCGTTTAGTATGTTGCTATTGCTTTCTTCATGACTTATACATGTTCCTATGACTATGAGATTATGCAACTCCCGTTTACCGGAGGAACACTTTGTGTGCTACCAAACGTCACAACGTAAATGGGTGATTATAAAGGTGCTCTACAGGTGTCTCCAAAGGTACTTGTTGGGTTGGCGTATTTCGAGATTAGGATTTGTCACTCCAATTGCCGGAGAGGTATCTCTGGGCCCACTCGGTAATGCACATCACTATAAGCCTTGCAAGGATTGTGACTAATGAGTTAGTTGCGGGATGATGTGTTACGGAGTGAGTAAAGAGACTTGCCGGTAACGAGATTGAACTAGGTATCGAGATACCGATGATCAAATCTCAGGCAAGTAACATACCGGTGACAAAGGGAACAACGTATGTTGTTATGCGGTCTGACCGATAAAGATCTTCGTAGAATATGTGGGAGCCAATATGGGCATCCAGGTCCCGCTATTGGTTATTGACCGGAGACGTGTCTCGGTCATGTCTACATAGTTCTCGAACCCGTAGGGTCCGCACGCTTAACATTACGATGACAGTTTTATTGATTTTTGATGTACCGAAGGAGTTCGGAGTCCCGGATGAGATCGGGGATATGACGAGGAGTCTCGAAATGGTCGAGACGTAAAAATCGATATATTGGACGACTATATTCGGACTTCGGAAAGGTTCCGAGTGATTCGGGTATTTTTCGGAGTACCGGAGAGTTAGGGGAATTCGTATTGGGCCTTAATGGGCCATACGGGGAAGGAGAGAAAGGCCTCAAAAGGTGGCCGCACCCCTCCCCATGGTCTGGTCCGAATTGGACTAGGGAAGGGGGGCGCACCCTTCCTTCTTTCTCCTTCCCCCTTCCTTTCTCCTACTCCCACAAGGAAAGGAGGAGTCCTACTCCCGGTGGGAGTAGGACTTCCCCCTATGGCGCGCCTCTCCCCTTGGCCGGCTGCCTCCCCCTTGCTCCTTTATATACGGGGGCAGGGGGGCACCCCAGAGACACAACAATTGATCCTTGAGATCTCTTAGCCGTGTGCGGTGCCCCCCTCCACCATATTACACCTCGATAATACCGTTGCGGAGCTTAGGCGAAGCCCTGCGTCGGTGGAACATCATCATCGTCACCACGCCGTCGTGCTGACGAAACTCTCCCTCAACACTCGGCTGGATCGGAGTTCGAGGGACGTCATCGAGCTGAACGTGTGTAGAACTCGGAGGTGCCGTACGTTCGGTACTTGATCGGTCGGATCGTGAAGACGTACGACTACATCAACCGCGTTGTGATAACGCTTCCGCTATCGGTCTACGAGGGTACGTGGACAACACTCTCCCCTCTCGTTGCTATGCATCACCATGATCTTGCGTGTGCGTAGAATTTTTTTGAAATTACTACGTTCCCCAACAGGTAGTTGAGATACTGGGTTATAGGATCAGTTGTCGTACTATCAAGAGGGGCTCTCAATGAGTAGCTTGATCGTATCGTTCGTAGAAAGCTCAAACCATTACATTTGCATCCTTGCTTCACCTTTCTTGGTTCTTGTTTGGTATTTCTCTTGGTGAGTTTTAGAGCTTATTGAAGGAAATATGCCCTAGAGGCAATAATAAAGTTATTATTTTATTTCCTTATATCATGATAAATGTTTATTATTCATGCTAGAATTGTATTAACCGGAAACTTAGTACATGTGCGAATACATAGACAAACAGAGTGTCCCTAGTATGCCTCTACTGGACTAGCTCGTTAATCAAAGATGGTTAAGTTTCCTAACCATAGACATGTGTTGTCATTTGATGAACGGGATCACATCATTAGAGAATGATGTGATGGACAATACCCATCCGTTAGCTTAGCATAAATGATCGTTTAGTTTTATTGCTATTGCTTTCATCATGACTTATACATGTTCCTCTGACTATGAGATTATGCAACTCCCGAATACCAGAGGAACACCTTGTGTGCTATCAAATGTCACAATGTAACTGGGTGATTATAAAGATGCTCTACATGTGTCTCTGAAGGTGTTTGTTGGGTTGGCATAGATCGAGATTAGGATTTGTCACTCCATGTATCGGAGAGGTATCTCTTGGCCCTCTCGGTAATGCACATCACTATAAGCCTTGCAAGCAATGTGACTAATGAGTTAGTTGCGGGATGATGCATTACGGAACAAGTAAAGAGACTTGCCGATAACGAGATTAAACTAGGTTTGATGATACCGACGACCGAATCTCGGGCAAGTAACATACCGATGACAAAGGGAACAACGTTTGTTGTTATGCGGTTTGACCGATAAAGATCTTCGTAGAATATGTAGGAGCCAATATGAGCATCCAGGTTCCGCTATTGGTTATTGACCGGAGATGTGTCTCAGTCATGTCTACATAGTTCTCGAACCCTTAGGGTCCGCACGCTTAACGTTCGATGACGATTTGTGTTATGAGTTATGTGATTTGATGACGAAGTTTGTTCGGAGTCCCAGATGAGACCACGGACGTCACGAGGAGTGTCGAAATGGTCAAGAGGTAAATATTCATATATTGGAAGGTTGCATTCGGACATCGGAATGGTTCCGAGTGATTCGGGCATTTTTCCGGAGTACCGGGAGGTTACTAGAACCCCCCGGGAGAAGTATTGGGCCTATTGGGCCTTATTGGAGGAGAGGAGAGAGGCCACGTGAGAGGGGCGCGCCTCCCCCTTGCCTAAACCGAATTGGACTAGGGGAGGGGGCCGGCCCCTTCTTTCCTTCTCCCTCTCTCTCCCTTCCCATTTTCCCTCTCCGGTGGAAGGAAGGAGGGGGGTGAATCCTACTTGGACTAGGAGTCCAAGTAGGACTCCCCCCTTGGCGCGCCCCCTCTAGGGCCGGCCTCCTCCTCCTCCCACCTTTATATACGTGGGAGGGGGGCACCCCCAAGACACAACAAGTCTTCTCTTAGCCGTGTGCGGTGCCCCCCCCCCTCTACAGTTACACACCTCGGTCATATCGTCGTAGTGCTTAGGCGAAGCCAACTTCATCATCACCGTCGCCACGCCATCGTGCTACTGAACTCTCCCTCGTCCTCAACTAGATCAAGAGCTCGAGGGACGTCATCGTGCTGAACGTGTGCTGAACACGGAGGTGCCGTACGTTCGGTACATGGATCGGTTGGATCGTGAAGACGTTCGACTACATCAACCGCGTTACTAAACGCTTCCGCTTTCGGTCTACGAGGGTACGTGGACACACTCTCCCCTCTCGTTGCTATGCATCTCCTAGATAGATCTTGTGTGATCGTAGGAATTTTTTTGAAATACTGTGTTGCCCAACAGTGGCATCTGAGCCAGGTCTATGCGTAGATATTATATGCACGAGTAGAACACAAAGAGTTGTGGGCGATAATAGTCATACTGCTTACCAGCAACGTCTTACTTTGATTCGGCGGTATTGTTGGATGAAGCGGCCCGGAGCGACATTACATGACCGCGTTCATGAGACTGGTTCTACCGACGTGCTTCGCACACAGGTGGCTAGTGGGTGTCTGTTTCTCCAACTTTAGTTGAATCGAGTTTGACTACGCCCGGTCCTTGTTGAAGGTTAAAACAGCACACTTGACGAAAAATCGTTGTGGTTTTGATGCGTAGGTAAGAATGGTTCTTTCTAGAAGCCCGTAGTAGCCACGTAAAACTTGCAACAACAAAGTAGAGGACGTCTGACTTGTTTTTGCAGGGCATGTTGTGATGTGATATGGTCAAGACGTGATGAGATATAAATTGTTGTATGAGATGATCATGTTTTGTAACCGTTATCGGCAACTGGCAGGAGCCTTATGGTTGTCTCTTTACTGTATGAAATGCAATCGCCATGTAATTGCTTTACTTTATCACTAAGCAGTAGCGATAGTCGTAGAAGCAATAGTTGGCGAGACGACAACGATGCTACGATGGAGATCAAAGTGTCAAGCCGGCGACGATGGTGATCATGACGGTGCTTTGGAGATGGAAATCAAGGGCACAAGATGATGATGGCCATATCATATCACTTATTTTGATTGCATGTGATGTTTATCCTTTATGCATCTTATTTTTCTTAGTACGGCGGTAGCATTATAAGATGATCCCTCACTAAATTTCAAGGTATAAGTGTTCTCCCTGAGTATGCACCGTTGCTACAGTTCATTGTGCCGAGACACCACGTGATGATCGGGTGTGATAAGCTCTACGTTCACATACAACTGGTGCAAGCCAGTTTTGCACACGCAGAATACTCGGGTTAAACTTGACGAGCCTAGCATATGCAGATATGGCCTCGGAACACTGAGACCGAAAGGTCGAACGTGAATCATATAGTAGATATGATCAACGTAGTGATGTTCACCATTGAAAACTACTCCATCTCACATGATGATCAGACATGGTTTAGTTGATTTGGATCACGTGATCATTTAGATGACTAGAGTGATGTCTATCTAAGTGGGAGTTCTTAAGTAATATAATTAATTGAACTTTAATTTATCATGAACTTAGTCCTGATAGTATTTGCATATCTGTGTTGTAGATCAATAGCTTGCGATGTAGCTCCCCGTTTATTTTTGATATGTTCCTAGAGAAAAATAAGTTGAAAGATGATAGTAGCAATGATGCGGACTGGGTCCGTGATCTGAGGATTATACTCATTGCTGCACAGAAGAATTATGTCCTTGATGCACCGCTAGGTGACGGACCAATTACAGGAGCAGATGCAGACGTTATGAACGTTCGGCAAGCTCGGTATGATGACTACTTGATAGTTTAGTGCGTCATGCTTTACGGCTTAGAACCGGGACTTCAAAAATGTTTTGAACGCCACGGAGCATATAAGATGTTCCAAGAGATGAAAATGATATTTCAGACTCATGCCCGTGTTAAGAGGTATGAGACCTCTCACAAGTACTTTGCCTACAGGATGGAGGAGAATAGCTCAGCTAGTGAGCATGTGCTCAGAATGTCTGGGTACTACAATCGCTTGAATCAAGTGGGAGTTAATCTTCCAGATAATATAGTGTTTAACAGAGTTCTCTAGTCAGTATCACCAAGTTACTGGAACTTCGTGATGAACTATAAAATGCAAGGGATGACGAAAACGATTCCCGAGCTCTTTGCAATGCTGAAATCGGCGAAGGTAGAAATCAAGAAAAGCATCAAGTGTTGATGGTTGACAAGACCACTAGTTTCAAGTAAAAGGGCAAGGGAAAGAAATGGAACTTCAAGAATAATGGCAAGCAAGTTAACACTCCCATGAAGAAGCCCAAAGCTAGACCCAAGCCTGATACTGAGCGCTTCTACTGCAAAGGAAATGGTCACTGGAAGCGGAACTGCCCCAAATACTTAGGCGGATAAGAAGGATGGCAAAGTGAACAAAAGTATATATGATATACATGTTATTGATGTGTACTTTACTAGTGTTCATAGTAGCCCCTGGGTATTTGATACTGGTTCAGTTGCTATGATTAGTAACTCGAAACGGGAGTTGCAAAATGAATAGAGACTAGTTGAGGGTGAGGTGTCGATGTGTGTTGGAAATGATTCCAAGGTTGATAAGATCACCATCGCATACTCCCTCTACCTTTGGGATTAGTATTGGAACTAAATAAATGTTATTTGGTGTTTGCGTTGATTATGAATATGATTGGATCATGTTTATTGCGATACGGTTATCATTTAAGTCAGAGAATAATTGTTTACATGAATAAAACCTTCTATGGTCTTACATCCAATGTAAATGGTTTACTAAATCTCGATCACAGTGATACACATAATATTGATGCCAAAAGATGCAATGTTGATAATGATAGTGCCATGAACATAATCTATGTATGTAGACACATGGATCCGTACATCTCGATCGGAAAAGAATCAATAGAAGGAGAATCGGCCAAGCAACGGTTAGTTGTGCGGTGTACATACAGGCTGGTTTCGCCATTAGCGGGCCTGACCTGGTCGACCCGATCAAACTATTTCACTTATGATCTGGCCTGGTTGGCACTGCCGTTTAGGTCATATTGGTGTAAAGCACATGAAGAAACTCCATGCTGATGGGCTTTTGGAATCACTTGATTATGAATCACTTGATGCTTGCGAACCATGCCTCATGGGCAAGATGACTAAGACTCCGTTCTCCGGAACAATGGAGCGAGCCACTGACTTATTGGAAATAATACATACCAATGTATGCGGTCTGATGAGTGTTGAGGCTTGTGGCGGGTATCATTATTTTCTGACCTTCACAGATGATTTGAGCAGATATGGGTATATCTACTTAATGAAACATAAGTCTGAAACATTTGAAAAGTTCAAAGAATTTCATAGTGAAGTAGAAAATCATCATAACAAGAAAATAAAGTTTCTACGATTTGATCGCAGAGACGAATATTTGAGTTATGAGTTTGGTCTTCATTTGAAACAATGTGGAATAGTTTCGCAACTCACGCCACCTGGAACACCACAGCGTAATGGTGTGTCCAAATGTCATAATCGTACTTTATTAGATATGGTGCGATCTATGATGTTTTAGGTGGAGAATAAATGGATCTTCAAGAAGAAGACTGACGCTGACGGTAATGTTACTGTCTACAAAGCTCGACTTGTTGCGAAAGGTTTTTGACAAGTTCAAGGAGTTGACTACGATGAGACTTTCTCACCCGTAGCGATGCTTAAGTCCGTCTGAATCATGTTAGCAATTGCTGCATTTTATGATTATGGAATCTGGCAAATGGATGTCAAAACTGCATTCTTTAATGGATTTCTTAAATAAGAGTTGTATATGATGCAACCAGAAGGTTTTGTCGATCCTAAAGGTGCTAACAAAGTGTGCAAGCTCCAGCGATCCATTTATGGACTGGTGCAAGCATCTCAGAGTTGGAATATACGCTTTGATGAGTTGATCAAAGCATATAGTTTTATACAGACTTGCGGTGAAGTCTGTATTTACAAGAAAGTGAGTGGGAGCACTACAGCCTTTCTGATAAGTATATGTGAATAACATATTGTTGATCGGAAATGATGTAGAATTTTCTGGAAAGCATAAAGGAGTGTTTGAAAGGAGTTTTTCAAAGAAAGACCTCGGTGAAGCTACTTACATATTGAGCGTCAAGATCTATAGAGATAGATCACGACGCTTGATAAGTTTTTTCAATGAGTACATACCTTGACAAGATTTTGAAGTAGTTCAAAATGGAACAGTCAAAGAAGGAGTTCTTGCATGTGTTGCAAGGTGTGAAGTTGAGTAAAGACTCAAAACCCGACCACGGCAGAAAATAGAAAGAGAATGAGAAGTCATTCCCTAGGCCTTAGTCATAGGTTCTATAAAGTATGCTATACTATGTACCAGACCTATTGTATACCTTAGCATGATTTTGGCAAGGGAGTACAATAGTGATCTGCTACCTCTTGAGCACTCGTTGGTTTTCCCTTGAAGAGGAAAGGGTGATGCAGCAAAGTAGCGTAAGTATTTCCCTCGGTTTTTGAGAACCAAGGTATCAATCCAGTAGGAGGCCACGCACGAGTCCCTCGCACCTACACAAACAAATAAATCCTCACAACCAACACGATAAGGGGTTGTCAATCCCTACACGGTCACTTACGAGAGTGAGATCTGATAGATATGATAAGATAATATTTTTGGTATTTTTATGATAAAGATGCAAAGTAAAGAAAACAAAATAAAAACGGCGCCAGAAATAGCTTGTTGTCGGGAGATTAATATGATGGAAAATGGACCTGGGGGCCATAGGTTTCACTAGTGGCTTCTCTCAAGAGCATAAGTATTTACGATGGGTGAACAAATTACTGTTGAGCAATTGACAGAATTGAGCATAGATATGAGAATATCTAGGTATGATCATGTATATAGGCATCACGTCCGAGACAAGTAGACCGACTCCTGCCTGCATCCACTACTATTACTCCACACATCGACCGCTATCCAGCATGCATCTAGAGTATTAAGTTCATGAGAACAGAGTAACACCTTAAGCAAGATGACATGATGTAGAGGGATAAACTCATGCAATATGATATAAACCCCATCTTTTTATCCTCGATGGCAACAATACAATACGTGCCTTGCTGCCCCTACTGTCACTGGGAAAGGACACCGCAAGATTGAACCCAAAGCTAAGCACTTCTCCCATTGCAAGAAAGATCAATCTAGTTGGCCAAACCAAACTGATAATTCGAAGAGACTTGCAAAGATAACCAATCATACATAAAAGAATTCAGAGAAGATTCAAATATTGTTCATAGATAAACTTGATCATAAACCCACAATTCATCGGTCTCAACAAACACACCGCAAAAGAAGATTACATCGAATAGATCTCCACAAGAGAGGGGGAGAACATTGTATTGAGATCCAAAAAGAGAGAAGAAGCCATCTAGCTAATAACTATGGACCCGAAGGTCTAAGGTAAACTACTCACACATCATCGAAAAAGCTATGGTGTTGATGTAGAAGCCCTCCGTGATCGATGCCCCCTCCGGCGGAGCTCCGGAACAGGCCCCAAGATGGGATCTCACGGGTACAGAAGGTTGCGGCAGTGGAATTAGGTTTTTGGCTCCGTATCTGGTAGTTTGGGGGTACATAGGTATATATAGGAGGAAGAAGTACGTCGGTGGAGCAACAGGGGGACCACGAGGGTGGAGGGCGCGCCTGGGGGGGGGGTGGGTAGGCGCGCCCCCCTACCTCGTGCCCTCCTGGTTGATGTCTTGACGTAGGGTTCAAGTCCTCTGGATCACGTTCGTTCCAAAAATCATGTTCCCGAAGGTTTCAGTCCGTTTGGACTCCGTTTGATATTCTTTTTCTGCGAAACTCTGAAATAGGCAAAAAACAGCAATTCTGGGCTGGGCCTCCGGTTAATAGGTTAGTCCCAAAAATAATATAAAAGTGTATAATAAAGCCCAATAATGTCCAAAACAGAATATATTATAGCATGGAACAATCAAAAATTATAGATACGTTGGAGACGTATCAAGCATCCCCAAGCTTAATTCCTGCTCGTCCTCGAGTAGTTAAATGATAAAAACAGAATTTTTGATGTGGAATGCTACTTGGCATAATTTCAATGTAATTCTTCTTAATTGTGGTATGAATATTCAGATCCGAAAAGATTCAAGATAAAAGTTCAATATTGACATAAAGATAATAATACTTCAAGCATACTAACTAAGCAATTATGTTTTCTCAAAATAACATGGCCAAGGAAAGTTCATCCCTACAAAATCATATAGTTTAGTCATGCTCCATTTTCTTCACGCAAGAATGCTCTCATCATGCACAACCCCGATGATAAGCCAAGCAATTGTTTCATACTTTAGTAATCTCAAACTTTTTCAACTTTCACGCAATACATGAGCGTGAGCCATGGATATAGCACTATGGGTGGAATAGAATATAATGATGGGGGTTATGTGGAGAAGACAAAAAAGGAGAAAGTCTCACATCAACGAGGCTAATCAATGAGCTATGGAGATGCCCATCGATTGATGTTAATGCAAGGAGTAGGGATTGCCATGCAACGGATGCACTAGAGCTATAAATATATGAAAGCTCAACAAAAGAAACTAAGTGGGTGTGCATCCAACATGCTTGCTCGCGAAGACCTAGGGCACTTGAGGAGGCCCATTGTTGGAATATACAAGCCAAGTTCTATAATGAAAAATTCCCACTAGTATATGAAAGTGACAAAACAAGAGACTCTCTATTATGAAGATCATGGTGCTACTTTGAAGCACAAGTGTCGTAAAAAGGATAGTAGCATTGTCCCTTCTCTCTTTTCTCTCATTTTTTGGGCCTTCTTCCTTTTTTTATGGCCTTTCTTTTTTTTATTCCTCACTTGGGACCTGCTCTAGAAAATGATGATCATCACACTTCTATTTATTTACAACTCAATGATTACAACTCGATACTAGAACAAAGTATGACTCTATATGAATGCCTCCGGCGGTGTACCGGGATATGCAATGACCAAGAGTGACATGTATGAAAGAATTATGAACGGTGGCTTTGCCACAAATACTATGTCAACTACATGATCATGCAAAGCAATATGACAATGATGAATGTGTCATGATAAACGGAACGGTGGAAAGTTGCATGGCAATATATCTCGGAATGGCTATGGAAATGCCATAATAGGTAGGTATGGTGGCTGTTTTGAGGAAGATATAAGGAGGTTTATGCGTGAAAGAGCGTATCATATCACGGGGTTTGGATGCACCGGCGAAGTTTGCACCAACTCTCAATGTGAGAAAGGGCAATGCACGGTACGAGGCTAGCAATGATGGAAAGGTGAGAGTGCGTATAATCCATGGACTCAACATTAGTCATAAAGAACTCACATACTTATTGCAAAAATCTACAAGTCATCAAAAACCAAGCACTACGCGCATGCTCCTAGGGGGATAGATTGGTAGGAAAAGACCATCGCTCGTCCCCGACCGCCACTCATAAGGAGGACAATCAAAGAACACCTCATGATTCAAATTTGTTACATAACGTTTACCATACGTGCATGCTACGGGACTTGCAAGCTTCAACACAAGTATTTCTCAAATTCACAAATACTCAACTAGCACAACTTTGATATCACTACCTCCATGTCTCAAAACAATCATCAAGCATCAAACTTTTCTTAGTATTCAACACACTCATAAGAAAGTTTTTACTAGTCTTGAATACCTAGCATATTAGGATTATTTAAGCAAATTACCATGCTATTTAAGACTCTCAAAATAATCTAAGTGAAGCATGAGAGATCAATAGTTTCTATAAAACAATTCCACCATCGTGCTCTAAAAGATATAAGTGAAGTTTTAGAGCAAAAACTATGTAACTCAAAAGATATAAATGAAGCACATAGAGTATTCTAATAATTTCCGAATTATGTGTGTCTCTCTCAAAAGGTGTGTACAGCAAAGATGATTGTGGTAAACTAAAAAGCAAAGACTCAAATCATACAAGACGCTCCAAGCAAAACACATATCATGTGGTGAATAAAAATATAGCTCCAAGTAAAGTTACCGATGGAAGTAGACGAAAGAGGGGATGCCTTCCGGGGCATCCCCAAGCTTTGGCTTTTAGGTGTCCTTAGATTATCTTGGGGGTGCCATTAGCATCCCCAAGCTTAGGCTCTTGCCACTCCTTGTTCCATAATCCATCAAATCTTTTACCCAAAACTTGAAAACTTCACAACACAAAACTCAGCAGAAAATCTCGTGAGCTCCGTTAGCGAAAGAAAACAAAAGACCACTTAAAGGTACTGTAATGAACTCATTATTTATTTGTATTGGTGTTAAACCTACTGTATTACAAATTCTCTATGGTTTATAAACTCTTTTACTAGCCATAGATTCATCAAAATAAGCAAACAACACACGAAAAACAGAATCTGTCAAAAACAGAACAGTCTGTAGTAATCTGTAACTAACGCAAACTTCTGGAACTCCAAAAAATCAGCCAAAATAGGAAGACCTAGAATTTTCTTTTATTGATCAGCAGCAATTGGAATCAATATTTTATCACGTTCTGGTGATTTTTAACAATTATTTCGTGAACAGAAAGTTTCTGGAATTTTCTGCAAGATCAAATAACTATCATCCAAGAAGATCCTATAGGTTAAACTTGGCACAAACACTAATTAAAACATAAAAACACATCTAACCACAGGCTAGATCAAAAATTTATTCCTAAACAGAAGCAAAAAGCAAAAAAACTAAAAATAAAATTGGGTTGCCTCCCAACAAGCGCTATCGTTTAACGCCCCTAGCTAGGCATAATTGCAAGGATAGATCTAGGTATTGCCATCTTTGGTTGGCAATCCATAAGTGGCTCTCATGATAGATTCATATGGTAATTTTATTTTATTTCTAGGGAAGTGTTCCATGCCTTTCCTTAACGGAAATTGGAATCTAATATTCCCTTCCTTCATATCAATAATTGCACCAATCGTTCTAAGGAAAGGTCTACCAAGAATAATAGGACATGAAGGATTGCAATCGATATCAAGAACAATAAAATCTACGGGCACATAGTTCCTATTTGCAACAATAAGAACATCATTAATTCTTCCCATAGGTTTTTTAATAGTGGAATCCGCAAGTTGCAAATTTAAAGAGCAATCATCAAAATCACGGAAACCTAACAAATCGCACAAAGTCTTTGGAATCGTGGAAATACTAGCACCCAAATCACACAAAGCATAGAATTCATGATCTTTAATCTTAATTTTAATAGTAGGTTCCCATTCATCATAAAGTTTTCTAAGGATAGAAACTTCCAACTCAAGTTTTTCTTCATAAGATTGCATCAAAGCATCAACGATATGTTTGGTAAAGGCTTTATTTTGACTATAAGCATGAGGTGATTTAGCACGGATTGCAACAAGGAAATACAATCTATCAAAGAGCAATTGTCATAATTAAATTCCTTGAAATCCAAAATAGTGGGTTCATTAATATCTAATGTTTTGATCTCTTCAATCCCACTTTTATCAATTTTAGCATCAAGATCTAAAAACTCCGAATTTCTGGAACACCTTCTAGGTAAAGGTAGATCATATTCAGTCCCATCATTATCAAGATTCATATTGCAAAACAAAGATTTAATAGGGGATACATCAATAACTTTTAGATCTTCATCTTTATTTTCATAGAAATTTGAAGAACACGCTTTCACAAAGCAATCTTTCTTAGCACGCATCCTAGCGGTTCTTTCTTTGCACTCATCAATGGAAATTCTCATGGCTTTGAGAGACTCATTGATATCATGCTTAGGAGGAATAGATCTAAGTTTTAAAGAATCAACATCAAGAGAAATTCTATCAACGTTCCTAGCCAATTCATCAACTTTAAGCAATTTTTCTTCAAGCAAAGCATTGAAATTCTTTTGCGAATTCATAAATTCCTTAACACTAGTCTCAAATTCAGTAGGCATCTTATTAAAATTTCCATAAGAATTGTTGTAGGAATTACCATAATTATTAGAGGAATTACCAGGATAAGGCCTAGGATTAAAGTTTCCTCTATACGCGTTGTTACCAAAATTATTCCTACCAACAAAATTCACATCCATAGATTCATTATTATTCTCAATCAAAGTAGACAAAGGCATATCATTAGGATCAGAAGAAACACTTTTATTAGCAAATAATTTCATAAGTTCATCCATCTTTCCACTCAAAACATTAATTTCTTCTATCGCATGCACTTTTTTATTAGTAGATCTTTCAGTGTGCCATTGAGAATAATTAACCATAATATTATCTAGGAGTTTAGTATCTTCTCCTAAAGTGATTTCCATAAAAGTGCCTCCCGCGGCCGAATCTAAAAGATTTCTAGAAGCAAAATTCAACCCGGCATAAATTTTTTGTATAATCATCCACAAATTCAAACCATGCGTAGGGCAATTACGTATCATTAATTTCATCCTCTCCCAAGCTTGTGCAACATGTTCATGATCAAGTTGCTTAAAATTCATAATATCGTTTCTAAGAGAGATGATCTTAGCGGGAGGAAAATACTTAGAGATAAAAGCATCTTTGCACTTATTCCAAGAATCAATACTATTTTTAGGCAAAGACGAAAACCAAGCTTTAGCACGATCTCTAAGCGAAAAAGGAAATAGCTTCAATTTAACAATATCATTATCCACATCTTTCTTCTTTTGCATATCACACAAATCAACGAAGCTATTTAGATGGGTAGTGGCATCTTCACTAGGAAGGCCGGCGAATTGATCTTTCATGACAAGATTCAACAAAGCAACATTGATTTCACAAGATTCAGTATCGGTAAGAGGAGCAATCGGAGTGCTAAGGAAATCATTATTGTTGGTATTGGTAAAGTCACATAATTTGGTATTATCTTGAGCCATCGTGACAAGCAAGCAATCCAACCCACGAGCAAACAAGAAGCAAGCGGAAAAAGAGGCGAACGGAAAAAAGGAGAGGGCGAATAAAACGGCAAGGGTGAAGTGGGGGAGAGGAAAACGAGAGGCAAATGGAAAATAATGTAATGCGGGAGATAAGGGTTTGTGATGGGTACTTGGTATGTTGACTTTTGCGTAGACTCCCCGGCAATGGCGCCAGAAATCCTTCTTGCTACCTCTTGAGCACTGTGTTGGTTTTCCCGTGAAGAGGAAAGGGTGATGCAGCAAAGTAGCGTAAGTATTTCCCTCAGTTTTTGAGAACCAAGGTATCAATCCAGTAGGAGGCCACACACGAGTCCCTCGCACCTACACAAACAAATAAATCCTCGCAACCAACGCGATAAGGGGTTGTCAATCCCTACACGGTCACTTACGAGAGTGAGATCTGATAGATATGATAAGATAATATTTTTGGTATTTTTATGATAAAGATGCAAAGTAAAGAAAACAAAATAAAAACGGCGCCAGAAATAGCTTGTTGTCGGGAGATTAATATGATGGAAAATAGACCCCGGGGCCATAGGTTTCACTAGTGGCTTCTCTCAAGAGCATAAGTATTTACGGTGGGTGAACAAATTACTGTTGAGCAATTGACAGAATTGAGCATAGATATGAGAATATCTAGGTATGATCATGTATATAGGCATCACGTCCGAGACAAGTAGACCGACTCCTGCCTGCATCTACTACTATTACTCCACACATCGATCGCTATCCAGCATGCATCTAGAGTATTAAGTTCATAAGAACAGAGTAACGCCTTAAGCAAGATGACATGATGTAGAGGGATAAACTCATGCAATATGATATAAACCCCATCTTGTTATCCTCGATGGCAACAATACAATACGTGCCTTGCTGCCCCTACTGTCACTGGGAAAGGACACCGCAAGATTGAACCCAAAGCTAAGCACTTCTCCCATTGCAAGAAAGATCAATCTAGTAGGCCAAACCAAACTGATAATTCAAAGAGACTTGCAAAGATAACCAATCACACATAAAAGAATTCAGAGAAGATTCAAATATTGTTCATAGATAAACTTGATCATAAACCCACAGTTCATCGATCTCAACAAACACACCGCAAAAGAAGATTACATCGAATAGATCTCCACAAGAGAGGGTGAGAACATTGTATTGAGATCCAAAAAGAGAGAAGAAGCCATCTAGCTAATAACTATGGACCCGAAGGTCTGAGGTAAACTACTCACATATCATCGGAGAGGCTATGGTGTTGATGTAGAAGCCCTCCGTGATCGATGCCCCCTCCGGCGGAGCTCCGGAACAGGCCCCAAGATGGGATCTCACGGGTACAGAAGGTTGCGGCGGTGGAATTAGGTTTTTGGCTCCGTATCTGGTAGTTTGGGGGTACATAGGTATATATAGGAGGAAGAAGTACGTCGATGGAGCAACAGGGGGCCCACGAGGGTGGAGGGCGC
>NC_057811.1:375898186-375913445 GCF_018294505.1 Triticum aestivum
GCCTTCCTGGTTGATGTCTTGACGTAGGGTCCAAGTCCTCTGGATCACGTTCTTTCCGAAAATCACGTTCCCGAAGGTTTCATTCCGTTTGGACTCCGTTTGATATTCTTTTTCTGCAAAACTCTGAAATAGGCAAAAAACAGCAATTCTGGGTTGGGCCTCCGGTTAATAGGTTAGTCCCAAAAATAATATAAAAGTGTATAATAAAGCCCAATAATGTCCAAAACAGAATATATTATAGCATGGAACAATCAAAAATTATAGATACGTTGGAGACGTATCATGATCTAGGAGTAGATCACTGGACAACGGTCAAAATTATCCTTAGAGGACTAAGGAAATATTTCTCGGTTATGGAGGTGATAAAGAGTTCGTCGTAAAGAGTTACGTTGATGGAAGCTTTGACACCGATCTGGATGTCTCTGAGTCTCGATCTGGATACATATTGAAAGTAGGAGCAATTAGCTAGAGTAGCTCCGTGCAGAGCATTGTAGACATAGAAATTTGCAGAATACATATGGATCTGAATGTGGCAGACCCGTAGACTAAAACTTCTCTCACAAGCAAAAACATGATCACACCTTATTACTCTTGGGTGTTAATCACATAGCGATATGAACTATATTATTCACTCTAGTAAACCCTTTGAGTATTGGTCACATGGCGATGTGAACTATGGGTAAAGATGTGAACTATTGGTGTTAAATCACATGGCGATGTGAACTAGATTATTGACTCTAGTGCAAGTGGGAGACTGAAAGAAATATGCCCTAGAGGCAATAATAAAGTTATTATTTTATTTCCTTATATCATGAGAAATGTTTATTATTCATGCTAGAATTGTATTAACCGGAAACTTAGTACATGTGTGAATACATAGACAAACAGAGTGTCCCTAGCATGCCTCTACTAGACTAGCTTGTTAATCAAAGATGGTTAAGTTTCCTGACCATAGACATGTGTTGTCATTTGATGAATGGGATCACATCATTAGAGAATGATGTGATGGACGAGACCCACCCGTTAGCTTAGCATAAACGATCGTTTGGTTTTATTGCTATTGCTTTCATCATGACTTATACATGTTCCTTTGACTATGAGATTATGCAACTCTCAAATACCGGAGGAACACCTTGTGTGCTATCAAATGTCACAACGTAACTGGGTGATTATAAAGATGCTCTACAGGTGTCTCCGAAGGTGTTTGTGTTGGGGAACGTAGTATTTCAAAAAAAATCCTACGCACACGCAAGATCATGGTGATGCATAGCAACAAGAGGGGAGAGTGTTGTCCACGTACCCTCGTAGACCGAAAGCGGAAGCGTTATGACAACGCGGTTGATGTAGTCGTACGTCTTCACGATTCGACCAATCCTAGTACCGAAAGTACGGCACCTCCGTGATCTACACACGTTCAGCTCGGTGACGCCCCGCGAACTCTTGATCCAGCTGAGTGTCGAGGGAGAGCTTCGTCAGCACGACAGCGTGATGACGGTGATGATGAAGCTACCGGCGCAGGGCTTCGCCTATGCACTGCAACGATATGACCGAGGTGGATTATGGTGGAGGGGGGCACCGCACACGGCTAAGACAATGTCTGTTGTTGTGTTCTAGGGTGCCCCCTGCCCCCGTATATAAAGTAGGAAGGGGGGAGGCCGACCGACCCTTGGGCGCGCCAAGGAGGGGAGGAGTCCTCCTCCTAGTAGGAGTAGGACTCCCCCTTTCCTAGTCCTACTAGGAGGGGGAAGGGGAAAGGAAGGAGAGGGAGAGAGGGAGGGAAAGAGGGGGCGTCGCCCCCCTCCTTGTCCAATTCGGACTCCTCAAGGGGGGCACGCGGCCAGCCCTAAGGCCCCCTTCTCTCTCTCACAAGGCTCATGTTGGCCCATTAGTTCCCCCGGGGGTTCCGATAACCCCCCGGCACTCCGATAATTATCCGGTGACCCCCGGAACTCATTCGGTGTCCGAATATAGTCATCCAATATATCAATCTTTATGTCTCGACCATTTCGAGACTCCTCGTCATGTCTGTGATTGCATCCGGGACTCCGAACTACCTTCGGTACGTCAAAACACATAAACTCATAATACCGATCGTCACCGAACGTTAAGCGTGCGGACCCTACGGGTTCGAGAACTATGTAAACATGACCGAGATACGTCTCCGGTCAATAACCAATAGCGGAACCTGGATGTTCATATTGGCTCCCACATATTCTATGAAGATCTTTTATCGGTCAAACCGCATAACAACATACGTCTCTGATCAGGTTTTGCTCGTGAGAGAGGCTTAGTCAACGGGTCTGCAACATTCAGATCCGTATGTATCTTGGAAATCTCTATGTCTCCCTCCTTGACTTGATCGCGGATGGAATTGAAGCGTCTCTTGATGTGCTTGGTTCTCTTGTGAAATCTGGATTCCTTTGCCAAGGCAATTGCACCAGTATTGTCACAAAAGATTTTCATTGGACCCGATGCACTAGGTATGACACCTAGATCGGATATGAACTCCTTCATCCAGACTCCTTCATTTGCTGCTTCTGAAGCAGCTATGTACTCCGCTTCACACGTAGATCCTGCCACGACGCTTTGTTTAGAACTGCACCAACTTACAGCTCCACCGTTCAATATAAATACGTATCCGGTCTGTGACTTAGAGTCATCCTCATCAGTGTCAAAGCTTGCATCGACGTAACCATTTACGACGAGCGCTTTATCACCTCCATAAACGAGAAACATATCCTTAGTCCTTTTCAGGTATTTCAGGATGTTCTTGACCGCTGTCCAGTGATCCACTCCTGGATTACTTTGGTACCTCCCTGCTAAACTAATAGCAAGGCACACATCAGGTCTGGTACACAAATTTGCATACATGATAGAACCTATGGCTGAAGCATAGGGAACAACTTCATTTTCTCTCTATCTTCTGCAGTGGTCAGGCATTGAGTCTAACTCAACTTCACACCTTGTAATACAGACAAGAACCCTTTCTTTGCTTGATCCATTTTGAACTTCTTCAAAACTTTATCAAGGTATGTGCTTTGTGAAAGTCCAATTAAGCGTCTTGATCTATCTCTATAGATCTTGATGCCCAATATATAAGCAGCTTCACCGAGGTCTTTCATTGAAAAACTCTTGTTTAAGTATCCTTTTATGCTATCCAGAAATTCTATATCATTTCCAATCAACAATATGTCATCCACATATAATATTAGAAACGCTACAGAGCTCCCACTCGCTTTCTTGTAAATACAGGCTTCTTCGAAAGTCTGTATAAAACCATATGCCTTGAACACACTATCAAAACGTTTATTCCAACTCTGAGATGCTTGCACCAGTCCATAAATGGATCACTGGAGCTTGCACACTTTGTTAGCATCCTTTGGATCGATAAAACTTTCAGGTTGCATCATATACAACTCTTCTTCCAGAAATCCATTCAGGAATGCAGTCTTTACATCCATTTGCCAAATTTCATAATCATAAAATGCAGCAATTGCTAACATGATTTGGACGGACTTAAGCATCGCTACGGGTGAGAAAGTCTCATCATAGTCAACTCCTTGAACTTGTCAAAAACCTTTCGCAACAAGTCGAGCTTTGTAGATAGTAACATTACCGTCAGCGTCAGTCTTCTTCTTGAAGATCCATTTATTCTCGATGGCTTGCCGATCATCGGGCAAGTGAACCAAAGTCCACACTTTGTTCTCATACATGGATCCCATCTCAGATTTCATGGCCTCAAGCCATTTCGCGGAATCTGGGCTCATCATTGCTTCCTCATAGTTCGTAGGTTCGTCATGGTCAAGTAACATGACCTCCAGAACAGGATTACCGTACCACTCTGGTGCCGATCTTACTCTGGTTGACCTACGAGGTTCGGTAGTAACTTGATCTGAATTTACATGATCATCATCATTAGCTTGCTCACTAATTGGTGTAGGAGTCACAGGAACAGATTTTTGTGATGAACTACTTTCCAATAAGGGAGCAGGTACAGTTACCTCATCAAGTTCTACATTCCTCCCACTCACTTCTTTCGAGAGAAACTCCTTCTCTAGAAAGGATCCATTCTTAGCAATGAATGTCTTGCCTTCGGATCTGTGATAGAAGGTGTACCCAACAGTCTCCTTTGGGTATCCTATGAAGACACATTTCTCCGATTTGGGTTCGAGCTTATCAGGTTGAAGCTTTTTCACATAAGCATCGCAGCCCCAAACTTTAAGAAACGACAACTTGGGTTTCTTGCCAAACCACAGTTCATAAGGTGTCGTCCCAACGGATTTAGATGGTGCCCTATTTAACGTGAATGCAGCCGTCTCTAAAGCATAACCCCTAAACGATAGCGGTAAATCAGTAAGAGACATCATAGATCGCACCATATCCAGTAAAGTACGATTGCGACGTTCGGACACACCATTACGTTCTGGTGTTCCGGGTGGCGTGAGTTGCGAAACTATTTCGCATTGTTTCAAATGAAGACCAAACTCGTAACTCAAATATTCTCCTCCACGATTAGATCGTAGAAACTTTATTTTCTTGTTACGATGATTTTCCACTTCACTCTGAAATTCTTTGAACTTTTCAAATGTTTCAGACTTATGCTTCATCAAGTAGATATACCCATATCTGCTCAAATCATCAGTGAAGGTGAGAAAATAATGATACCCGCCGCGAGCCTCAATATTCATCGGACCACATACATCAGTATGTATGATTTCCAACAAATTTGTTGCTCGCTCCATTGTTCCGGAGAACGGCGTTTTAGTCATCATGCCCATGAGGCATGGTTCGCAAGTACAAAGTGATTCATAATCAAGTGATTCCAAAAGTCCATCAGAATGGAGTTTCTTCATGCGCTTTACACCAATATGACCTAAACGGCAGTGCCACAAATAAGTTGCACTATCATTATCAACTCTGCATCTTTTGGCTTCAATATTATGAATATGTGTATCACTACTATCGAGATTCAATAAAAATAGATCACTCTTCAAGGGTGCATGACCATAAAAGATATTACTCATATAAATAGAACAACCATTATTCTCTGATTTAAATGAATAACCGTCTCGCATCAAACAAGATCCAGATATAATGTTCATGCTTAACGCTGGCACCAAATAACAATTATTCAGGTCTAAAACTAATCCCGAAGGTAGATGTATAGGTAGCGTGCCGACTGCGATCGCATCGACTTTGGAACCATTTCCCACGCGCATCGTCACCTCGTCCTTAGCCAATCTTGGCTTAATCCGTAGTCCCTGTTTCGAGTTGCAAATATTAGCAACAGAACCAGTATCAAATACCCAGGCACTACTGCGAGCATTAGTAAGGTACACATCAATGACATGTATATCACATATACCTTTGTTCACCTTGGCATCCTTCTTATCCGCCAAATACTTGGGGCAGTTCCGCTTCCAGTGACCAGTCCCTTTGCAGTAGAAGCACTCAGTCTCAGGCTTAGGTCCAGACTTGGGCTTCTTCACTTGAGCAGCAACCTGCGTGCCGTTCTTCTTGAAGTTCCCCTTCTTCCCTTTACCATTTTTTCTTGAAACTGGTGGTCTTGTTGACCATCAACACTTGATGCTCTTTCTTGATTTCTACCTCCGCAGCCTTTAGCATTGCGAAGAGCTCGGGAATTGTCTTATCCATCCCTTGCATGTTATAGTTCATCACGAAGCTCTTGTAGCTTGGTGGCAGTGATTGAAGAATTCTGTCAATGACACTATCATCAGGAAGATTAACTCCCAGTTGAATCAAGTGATTATTATACCCAGAAATTTTGAGTATATGTTCACTGACAGAACTATTCTCCTCCATCTTGCAGCTGTAGAACTTATTGGAGACTTCATATCTCTCAATCCGGGCATTTGCTTGAAATATTAACTTCAACTCCTGGAACATTTCATATGCTCCATGACGTTCAAAACGTCGTTGAAGTCCCGGTTCTAAGCCGTAAAGCATGTCACACTGAACTATCGAGTAGTCATCAGCTTTGCTCTGCCAGACGTTCATAACATCTGGTGTTGCTCCTGCAGTAGGTTTGGCACCTAGCGGTGCTTCCAGGACGTAATTCTTCTGTGCAGCAATGAGGATAATCCTCAAGTTACGGACCCAGTCCGTGTAGTTGTTATCATCATCTTTCAACTTAGCTTTCTCTAGGAACGCATTAAAATTCAACGGAACAACAACACGGGCCATCTATCTACAACAACATAGACATGCAAAATACTATCAGGTACTAAGTTCATGATAAATTAAAGTTCAATTAATCAAATTACTTAAGAACTCCCACTTAGATAGACATCCCTCTAATCATCTAAGTGATCACGTGATCCAAATCAACTAAACCATGTCCGATAATCACGTGAGATGGAGTAGTTTTCAATGGTGAACATCACTATGTTGATCATATCTACTATATGATTCACGCTCGACCTTTCGGTCTAGGTGTTCTGAGGCCACATCTGCATATGCTAGGCTCGTCAAGTTTAACCCGAGTATTCTGCGTGTGCAAAACTGGCTTGCACCCGTTGTATGTGAACATAGAGCTTACCACACCCGATCATCACGTGGTGTCTTAGCACGACGAACTTTCGCAACGGTGCATACTCAGGAAGAACACTTGTACCTTGAAATTTAGTGAGAGATCATCTCATAATGCTACCGTCGAACTAAGCAAAATAAGATGCATAAAGGATAAACATCACATGCAATCAATATAAGTGATATGATATGGCCATCATCATCTTGTGGCTTTGATCTCCATCTCCAAAGCACCGTCATGATCACCATCATCACCGGCTTGACACCTTGATCTCCATCGAAGCATCGTTGTCGCATCGCCAACTATTGCTTCTACGACTATCGCTACCGCTTAGTGATAAAGTAAAGTAATTACATGGCGATTGCATTTCATACAATAAAGCGACAACCATATGGCTCCTGCCAGTTGCCGATAACTCCGTTACAAAACATGATCATCTCATACAATAAAATTTAGCATCATGTCTTGACCATATCACATCACAACATGCCCTGCAAAAACAAGTTAGACGTCCTCTACTTTGTTGTTGCAAGTTTTACGTGGCTGCTACGGGCTGAGCAAGAACCGTTCTTACCCACGCATCAAAACCACAACGATTTTTCGTCAAGTATGTGCTGTTTTAACCTTCAACAAGGACCGGGTGTAGCCACACTCGATTCAACTAAAGTTGGAGAAACTGACACCCGCCAACCACCTGTGTGCGAAGCACGCCGGTAGAACCAGTCTCGCGTAAACGTACGCGTAATGTCGGTCTGGGCCGCTTCATCCAACAATACCGCCGAATCAAAGTATGACATGCTGGTAAGTAGTATGACTATTATCGCCCACAACTCACTTGTGTTCTACTCGTGCATATAACATCTACGCATAAACCTGGCTCGGATGCCACTGTTGGGGAACGTAGTATTTAAAAAAAGTTCCTACGCACACGCAAGATAATGGTGATGCATAGCAACGAGAGGGGAGAGTGTTGTCCACATACCCTCGTAGACCGAAAGCGGAAGCGTTATGACAACGCGGTTGATGTAGTCGTACGTCTTCACGATCCGACCGATCCTAGTACAGAAAGTACGACACCTCCGCGATCTTCACATGTTCAACTCGATGACGTCCCATGAACTCTTGATCCAGCTGAGTGTCGAGGGTGAGCTTCGTCAGCACGATGGCGTGATGACGGTGATGATGAAGCTACCGGCGTAGGGCTTCACCTAAGCACTGCAACGATATGACCGAGGTGGATTATGGTGGAGGGGGGCACCGCACACGGCTAAGACAATGTCCGTTGTTGTTTTCTAGGGTGCCCCCCTACCCCCGTATATAAAGGAGCAAGGGGAGAGGCCGGACGGCCCTTGGGCGCGCCAAGGAGGGGAGGAGTCCTCCTCCTAGTAGGAGTAGGACTCCCCCTTTCCTAGTCCTACTAGGAGGGGGGGAAGGGGAAAGGAAGGAGAGGGAGAGAGGGAGGGAAAGAGGGGGCGCCGCCCCCCCATCCTTGTCCAATTCGGACTCCTCAAGGGGGGGGGGCACGCGGCCAGCCCTATGGCCCCCTTCTCTCCCTCTCACAAGGCCCATGTTGGCCCATTAGTTCCCCCGGGGGTTCCGATAACCCCCCGGCACTCCGATAATTATCCGGTGACCCCCGGAACTCATCCGGTGTCCGAATATAGTCATCCAATATATCAATCTTTATGTCTCGACCATTTAGAGACTCCTCGTCCTGTCCGTGATTACATCCGGGACTCCGAACTACCTTCGGTACATCAAAATACATAAACTCATAATACCGATCGTCACCGAACGTTAAGCGTGCAGACCCTACGGGTTCGAGAACTATGTAGACATGACCGAGATACGTCTCCAGTGAATAACCAATAGCGGAACCTGGATGGTCATATTGGCTCCCACATATTGTACGAAGATCTTTTATCGATCAAACCGCATAACAACATACGTTGTTCCCTTTGTCATCGGTATGTTACTTGCCCGAGATTCGACCGTCGGTATCTCAATACCTAGTTCAATATCGTTACCAGCAAGGCTCTTTACTCGTTTCGTAATGCATCATCCCGCAACTAACTCATTAGTCACATTGCTTGCAAGGCTTATAGTGATGTGCATTACCGAGAGGGCCCAAAGATACCTCTCCGACAATCGGAGTGACAAATCCTAATCTTGATCTATGCCAACTCAACAAGTACCATCGGAGACACCTGTAGAGCAACTTTATAATCACCCAGTTACGTTGTGACGTTTCGTAGCACACTAAGTGTTCCTCTGGTATTCGGGAGTTGCATAATCTCATAGTCATAGGAACATGTATAAGTCATGAAGAAAGCAATAGCAATATACTAAACGATCAAGTGCTAAGCTAACGGAATGGGTCAAGTCAATCACATCATTCTCTAATGATGTGATCCCGTTAATCAAATGACAACTCATGTCTATGGCTAGGAAACTTAACCATCTTTGATTCAACGAGCTAGTCAAGTAGAGGCATACTAGTGACACTCTGTTTTTCTATGTATTCACACATGTACTAACTTTCTGGTTAATATAATTCTAGCATGAATAATAAACATTTATCATGATATAAGGAAATATAAATAACAACTTTATTATTGCCTCTAGGGCATATTTCCTTCAGTTTGTTGGGTTGCCATAGATCGAGATTAGGATTTGTCACTCCATGTATCGGAGAGGTATCTCTGGGCTCTCTCGGTAATGCGCATCACTATAAGCTTTGCAAGCAATGTGATAACGATTAAAGAGACTTGCCGGTAACGAGATTGAACTAGGTATGATAATACCGACGATCGAATCTCGAGCAAGTAACATACCGATGACAAAGGGAACAACGTTTGTTGTTATGCGGTTTGACCGATAAAGATCTTTGTGGAATATGTAGGAGCCAATATGAGCATCCAGGTTCCGCTATTGGTTATTGACCGGAGATGTGTCTCGGTCATGTCTACGTAGTTCTCGAACCCGTAGGGTCCGCACGCTTAACTTTCGATGATGATTTGTATTATGAGTTATGTGATTTGATGACCGAAGTTTGTTCGGAGTCCCGGATGAGATCACAGACGTGACGAGGAGTCCCGAAATGGTCGGGAGGTAAAGATTCATATATTGGAGGGTTGCATTCGGACATCGGAATGGTTCCGGGTGATTCGGACATTTTTCCGGAGTACCGAGAGGTTACCGGAACCCCCCGGGAGAAGTATTGCGCCTATTGGGCCTTATTGGAGGAGAGGAGAGAGGCCACGTGAGAGGGGCACGCCTCCCCTTTGCCCAAACCGAATTGGATGGTGGAAGGAAGGAGGGGGGGGGGGCGAATCCTACTTGGACTAGGAGTCCAAGTAGGACTCCCCCCTTGGCGCGCCCCCTCTAGGGTCGGCCTCCTCCTCCTCCCCCCTTTATATACGTGGGAGGGGGGCACCCCAAAGACACACCAAGTCTTCTCTTAGCCGTGTGTGGTGCCCCCCTCTACATTTACACACCTCGGTCATATCGTCGTAGTGCTTAGGAGAAGCCCTGCGCCGGTAACTTCATCATCACCGTCGCCACGCCGTCGTGCTGATGGAACTCTCCCTCGTCCTCAACTGGATCAAGAGCTCGAGGGACATCATCGTGTTGAACGTGTGCTGAACACGGAGGTGCCGTACGTTCGGTACTTGGATCGGTTGGATCGTGAAGACGTTCGACTACATCAACCGCGTTACTAAACACTTCCGCTTTCGGTCTACGAGGGTACGTGGACACACTCTCCCCTCTCGTTGCTATGCATCTCCTAGATAGATCTTGCATGATCGTAGGAATTTTTTGAAATACTGCATTCCCCAATACTTATGGTCATCTTCTTGACAAGCTCGAGTTCATCAAAAACGGAGTTCGCATGCATCTTCTATGATGTTTTCGACGTAGGAGGTTATGCCGGTTCTTCTCAGTTGGAGGTTTCACTCCTCTATATCTTAGGCATACCTCCCCTGCCTCTTCTGACTATAACTAGTCGCTGTTTGGATGCTTCTCGTCGCCATCTATCCAACAAGCTTGAGTTTGCTCAATTCGGAGTTCATCTGCAAAAGTTGTGACAGTTTACGCTTTATTGCATCCTCTGTTTTCTCTGTTGTGTTCCTAAAAGCCTCAAGCGGTAGTACTGCTCTCTCGAGCATTAGTACCGCTTGTAAGCGGCACTACCGCGATCCTGTGCCGCTGCTTCCAGGGGCGTGATTTTTCATGTCGGGTTTCGCGGTAGTAGCCAGCGGTAGTACCTCTCATAAGCCATAGTACCTCTTATAAACGGTAGTACCTCTCCGAGCGGTAGTACCTCTTATAAGAGGTACTACCTCTCCCCTGACTGTACTACCTCTCTGGCAAAACTACAACTCATGTTTTTTTGTCTCGTTGGGTTGTTTTGACCATGCTAAGTGGTAGTACCGCTCCTCCGAGCGGTAGTACCGCTTGTGCACGACCTGAGTGCATAACGGTTGGATTCGGGGGTGCCTATAAAAGGGGGTCTTCTTCCCCAATGAACCTTATCTCTTGAGCTCGTGTTCTTCCCCCATTGTTGACCTTCTTCGAGCTTGCTATCTCTCAATCCCTCCATGGATTCTTGCTAGTTTTGGGGGGAAAAGAGAGAGAAGATCTAGATCTACGTTTCCACCAATCACTTTCTCCTCTATGTGAGGGGAACCCTTTGGATCTAGATCTTGGCGTTCTTCGTGTTCTCTTCTTTGTTCTTCCTCTCATTTTCTTCCATAGCTTTTGTTGCTTTGGTTGGATTTGAGAGTGAGGGAGTTGGGCACTCCGTGTGCCCTTGCCATTGCATTTGGTGCATAGGCTTGAGTTCTTCATGGTGATACGTGGAAGTTACAAGTTGAGAATCTTATTACTCTTAGAACCCTTGAGCTTGTTCCTCTTGGGTGCTTGGGCGCCCTAGACGGTTGGCGGTGCTTCGGAGCTCAATCATTGTGGTGTAAAGCTCCGGGCAAGTGTCGGGGTCTCGAATTAGGTTGTGGAGATCGCCCCGAGCAATTTGATGGGTACCGGTGACCGCCCCAAGGGTTGCCAAAGTGTACGGGTTCGGTGACCTCCCCCAAGGGTTGCCAAAGTGTACGGGTTCGGTGACTGCTGTCGGTGTCAAAACCGGTGGATCTCGGGTAGGGGGTCCCGAACTGTGCGTCTAAGGTCGATGGTAACAGGAGACGGGGGACACAATGTTTACCCAGGTTCGGGCCCTCTCTATGGAGGTAATACCCTACTTCCTGCTTGATTGATCTTGATGAATATGAGTATTACAAGAGTTGATCTACCACGAGATCGTAATGGCTAAAACCCTAGAAGTCTAGCCTGTATGACTATGACTACCCTTATCCTTCTTCGGACTAAGCCCTCCGGTTTATATAGACACCGAAGGGGACTAGGGTTGTACAAAGTCGGTTACAGAGAAAGGAATCTTCATATTTGGTCGCCAAGCTTGCCTTCCATGCCAAGGAGAGTCCCATCCGGACACGCGTAGAGTCTTCGGTCTTGTATCTTCACAGCCCATTAGTCCGGCCCATGTCCAATAGGCCGGACGCCCGAGGACCCCTTAGTCCAGGACTCCCTCAGTAGACCCTGAACCAGGCTTCAATGATGAGGTGTCCGGCGCGCAGATTGTCTTCGGCATTGCAAGGCGGGTTCCCCTTTCCGAATATTCCAAGATAGTCTTCGGACGCAACGAACGTGTCCGGATCTGCAACACAAGTACCACACTCAACCGCAGAGAGTATAATATTTCACGAGTCCAATCCGCTGACAACTTTTTGTAAGGTGACATCACGTCCGCCTGGTCATTATTTCGAATCGTTTTCATCTGTCATTCCATGTTTCGAGATGCGGTTTTCATTGGCACGTTGATAACCCACAAGTATAGGGGATCGCAACAGTTTTCGAGGGTAGAGTATTCAACCCAAATTTATTGATTCGACACAAGGGGAGCCAAAGAATATTCTCAAGTATTAGCAGCTGAGTTGTCAATTCAACCACACCTGGATAACTTAATATCTGCAGCAGAGTATTTAGTAGCAAAGTAGTATGATAGTAATGGTAACGGTAGCAAAAGTAATATTTTTGGGTTTTGTAGTGATTGTAACAGTAGCAACGGTAAAGTAAATAAGCGGAGAACAATATGTGAAAAGCTCGTAGGCATTGGATTAGTGATGGAGAATTATGCCGGATGTGGTTCATCATGTAACAGTCATAACATAGGGTGACACAGAACTAGCTCCAATTCATCAATGTAATGTAGGCATGTATTCCGAATATAGTCATACGTGCTTATGGAAAAGAACTTGCATGGCATCTTTTGTCCTACCCTCCCGTGGCAGCGGGGTCCTAACGGAAACTAAGGGATATTAAGGCCTCCTTTTAATAGAGTACCAAACCAAAGCATTAACACATAGTGAATACATGAACTCCTCAAACTATGGTCATCACTGGGAGTGGTCCCGATTATTGTCACTTCGGGGTTGCCGGATCATAACACATAGTAGGTGACTATAGACTTGAAAGATAGGATCAAGAACACATATATATTCATGAAAACATAATAGGTTCAGATCTGAAATCATGGCACTCGGGCCCTAGTGACAAGCATTAAGCATAGAAAAGTCATAGCAACATCAATCTCAGAACATAGTGGATACTAGGGATCAAACCCTAACAAAACTAACTCGATTACATGATAAATCTCATCCAACCCATCACCGTCCAGCAAGCCTACGATGGAATTACTCACGCACGGCGGTGAGCATCATGAAATTGGTGGTGGAGGATGGTTGATGATGATGACGGCGATGGATTCCCCTCTCCAGAGCCCCAACGGACTCCGGATCAGCCCTCCCGAGAGAGTTTAGGGCTTGGCGGCGGCTCCGTATCGTAAAACGCGATGAATCTTTCTCTCTGATTTTTTCTCCCTGAACATGAATATATGGAGTTGGAGTTGAGGTCGGTGGAGCTCCAGGGGGCCCATGAGGCAGGGGGCGCGCCCCCACCCTCGTGGCAAGGGTGTGGGCCCCCTGGCCTTAATTCTTTCGCCAGTATTTTTAATATTTTCCAAAAATAAGCTCCGTGAAGTTTCAGGTCATTCCGAGAACTTTTGTTTCTGCACATAAATAACACCATGGCAATTCTGCTGAAAACAACGTCAGTCCGGGTTAGTTCCATTCAAATCATGCAAGTTAGAGTCCAAAACAAGGGCAAAAGTGTTTGGAAAAGTTGATACGACGGAGACGTATCAACTCCCCCAAGCTTAAACCATTGCTTGTCCTCAAGCAATTCAATTGATAAACTGAAAGTGATAAAGAAAAACTTTTACAAACTCTGTTTGCTCTTGTTGTTGTAAATATGTAAAGCCAGCATTCAAGTTTTCAGCAAATATTATGACTAACCACATTCACAATAGCACTTAGGTCTCATGTTTACTCAAGTCAATAGCATAATCAACTAGCGAGCAATAATAATAAATCTCGGATGACAACACTTTCTCAAAACAATCATAATATGATATAACAAGATGGTATCTCGCTAGCCCTTTCTGAGACCGCAAAACATAAATGCAGAGCACCTTTAAAGATCAAGTACTGACTAGACATTGTAATTCATGGTAAAAGAGATCCAGTCATAGTCATACCCAATATAAATTAATAGTAATGGATGCAAATGACAGCGGTGCTCTCCAGCTGGTGCTTTTTAATAAGAGGGTGATGACTCAACATAAAAGTAAATAGATAGGCCCTTCGCAGAGGGAAGCAGGGATTTGTAGAGGTGCCAGAGCTCGGTTTTGAAATAGAGATAAATAAAATTTTGAGCGGCATACTTTCATTGTCAACATAACAACCGAGAGATGGCGATATCTTCCATGCTACACACATTATAGGCGGTTCCCAAACAGAATGGTAAAGTTTATACTCCCCCTCCACCAACAAGCATCAATCCATGGCTTGCTCGAAACAACGAGTGCCTCCAACTAACAACAGTCCCAGGGGGAGTTTTGTTTGCAATTATTTTGATTTGATTTGCATAAAGCATGGGACTGGGCATCCCGGTGACCAACCATTTTCTCATAAGTGAGGAGCAGAATCCACTCCTCTTGAGAATAACCCGCCTAACATGGAAGTACGGACAACCCTAGTTGATACATGAGCTATTCGAGCATACAAAACAGAATTTCATTTGAAGGTTTAGAGTTTGGCACGTACAAATTTACTTGGAACGGCAGGTAGATACCGCATATAGGTGTTGGGGAACGTAGTAATTTCAAAAAAATTCTACGCACACGCAAGATCATGGTGATGCATAGAAACGAGAGGGGAGAGTGTTGTCCATGTACCCTCGTAGACTGAAAGCGGAAGCGTTAACACAACACGGTTGATGTAGTCGTACGTCTTCACGATCCGACCGATCAAGTACCGAACGCACGGCACCTCCGAGTTCAGCACACGTTCAGCTCGATGACGTCCCTCGAACTCCGATCCAGCCGAGTGTTGAGGGAGAGTTTCGTCAGCACGACGGCGTGGTGACGATGATGATGTTCTACCGACGCAGGGCTTCGCCTAAGCACCGCAACGATATTATCGAGGTATAATATGGTGGAGGGGGCACCGCACACGGCTAAGAGATCAATGATCAATTGTCTGTGTAGAGGTGCCCCCTGCCCCCGTATATAAAGGG
>NC_057811.1:376572283-376576119 GCF_018294505.1 Triticum aestivum
AACGTCGGGGGCGCCAAGGGCGCTAGTGCCGCGGCTGTAGGAGGCGCCGCATGCGGGGGCACGCCTCAAAGCCAGGGGCGGGCCAAGAGAGGCGCGCGAGCGCCCTGGGAGAGGCGTCGAGGAGCCCGCGTCACCAGTGGCGGGAGGAACAGCCGGGGGTACCTGGTGAAACGGAAACACATGCTCATCAAAGTAAACGTGCCGGGAAGTGAACACACGATGGGAGACGGGATCGTAGCACCGATATCCCTTGGAGTTGGAGGGGTAGCCGATGAAGATGCAAGCGACAGATCGAGGTGCAAGCTTGTGAGAAGCAGTGTCGGCAGTGCTAGGATAGCAAAGGCACCCAAAAATACGCAAGTCGTCATAAGACGTGGCGTACCAAAGAGAAGATGGTGAGGTGCGTAGTTCCACCGTGGGCGGCAGGGTCTAATGTTAAGAAGAAGTGATGCAGTGGCGAGTGCGTCCGGCCAAAAACGAGGCGGCACGTTTGCATGAAACAGGAGCGTGCGAACGCAGTCATTCAGAGTGCGAAGGACGCGTTCGGCTCGACCGTTCTGCTGTGAAGTGTACGGGCATGTGAGGCGGAAAACTGTGCCGTGATGCAACAAAAAGGTGCGGAAAGCGAGGTTGTCGAACTCTTTTCCGTTGTCCGTCTGAAGCGCAAGGACGGGACACCCAAACTGCGTGCGGACATAGGAGTAAAAGGCCGTCAAGGTAGAGAGTGCATCCGACTTTCTGCGCAAAGAAAAAGTCCACACATAATGAGAATAATCATCAAGAATGACCAGATAATATAAATAACCCGAGTTACTGGGAACCGGAGAAGTCCACACATCGCTATGAATCAACTGAAAAGGAAAAGAAGCAATGGTGGTGGAATTAGTAAACGGCAGGCGAACATGTTTGCCGACTCGACAGGTATGACAAGTGTGATCCTCTATCGTATTGCAACTGAAACTGAAACTCCTAAGAATGTGACGAAGTGTGACGGGGTTGGGATGACCCAAGCGAGCGTGCCAGAGATCGACGCTAGCGGAGAGAGCAACCAGTGCGGTGGTGGTGGATGAAGGCGAGTGCACCGGATAGAGCTCGTCAGGGCTGTCACATCGGTGAAGTATCATCCTGGTGCGAGCGTCTTTGACACAAAAACCAAGCTCATCAAATTCAACGGTAACAGGATTTTCACGAGTGAAACAACGAACGGAAATGAGATTCTTAATAAGATGAGGTGACACAAGTATGTTAGACAAAGATAAAGGAGTAGAAGTAGAAGGAAAAGAAGTGTGCCCAACATGTGTGATAGGAAGTGTGGAACCGTCACCGACAATGATGCGGCGGTCGGTGGAGACAGGAGTGAAGGAGGCAAGGTTATCAGGATGAGCAAACATGTGAGCCGTAGCACCGGTGTCCATGTACCAATCACCACCTCCAGTGTAGTTGTTCGGCGTAGGAGCGGCATGCAGCCCGGTGAGGAGCACCGGGTCCCAGGGCGCCGACGGCAGGGCCGGCGAGGGGGACGGAGACGCCATGGGGAAGCCGTAGTCGCCGCTCAACGGCGGCGGTGGGTACGCTCCATACAGCCCCGGCTGCAACCGCGTTGCCAGGTAGGGCGGATGGCCTGCCGGAAAAACCTGCGGGCCCGCTGACGGATGCTGCAGGTACTGGGCGCCATCTAGCTGCTGCCCAGCGGGCGAGTGCTGACCCGCAAACGACCCCCACCAGTATCCGGGAGACTCGTACGCGGACGGAGCCCCGTACGTGGGAACGGGCGCGTAGGGGGCCGCGCCGGAGGACACCGGCGGCGGGGCGACGACGGACACGCCGTAGGTGGTGGCCGCGCCGTACGGCGGCGGGGCTGCGCCGTAGGGCGCCGGCGACGGAGCCACGCCAGAGGGTGCCGGCGGCGGGACGACAGAGGCGGCGGCGGACGGGCCGGTTGACGCCATCGCTGGTCCAACGGCGGCGACTTGCGCGGCGGCTAGGAGTGGATCGCGTGGCGGCGGCAGCTCGGGCATGCAGCAGCAGATCAAGCGATGCGGCTTCTGCAGGCAGGCGGCGGGGCTACATGGCTGGAGAAGCGCGTGGCTGACGGGTGGGCCGGCGGTGGATGCTAGCGGGACGGGAGGCTGGGTATGGCAGCAGCGATGCGAGGCGAGGTTTGATACGAGGCTAGCTAGCTAGCGATCGGGGCGAGGCTTGATTCTATGCGAGGCTAGCTAGCTAGCGAACCAAGGCAAGGCTTGATGCGATGTGAGGCTTGCGAGGCTAGCTAGCGATCGGGATGCGGCTGGAGTAGCACGCGAGCGGCAGCCAGCGCGGAGGAGCGCAAGCGGCGGCGGCTAGGCGGCGGCGGCGACAGCGGAAGACTAGGGTTAGAACCTAAAAACTGATACCATGTAGAAGATTATGATTGCACGATGTATTGCTCTTCGTGCATAGGCATGTATATATGATGTACAAAGGTGGGCCACGGACCTCAACTATACAAGGGACTAGGAGGTGGGCCCAATACACAATATGCACATAACACATATACTCAACATCCATTAAGAAGAAGAAAGGCTGATGACTGCAAAATGACCGGACTGTTCTGATGCCGTCCACTTTGAATCCGACGCGCGTCGTCAGTGCTGGGTAGTTCCATCCCGTCGACTGGTTGGTTCGCACGCGAGCGTTTGCAGGAAGTCGATGACGTGTGGGCCATGGCAAACGGGTGTGTGAAGCGTCGCCCACTCCACTCTCACCCCTTACCCCCCCACACACACATTCAAGGTGTTCGAGAATTGGTAACCTCGCCTCTCCATTCGCAGTTCTCTCTCTGCTTCTCTCTGCTCCCCTCCCCCTGCTCTGGATCAACGGTGCTCGGCGGATTTCATTCCCTGTTGATTGACGACGATCGTTGGTGAGTTTTGTCGGTGAGACCCATTTCGTCTCCTCCGCATCTGCCCCCAATCTGTCGCTCATTACCTGTGTTAAATTGGTCGTTCTTAATGGTTTTTCATTGGATTGGTCGTGTCATATTTGTTTCACAACTGAGGGAGGCATCCTATGGCGCTAAATCGATGTTGGATTTGCTGCTTGTTGCCCCCTATTTCGCAACGTCCGTTTACTTTGTGATTTTGCCGTTATGATTTTATGGGTTGCAGGAGGGATAGTTGCAGGCATTGTGACCAATCCCCAGTGTCCTCTGTTTCCATGTTGATTCTAGGGTTTCTCGAGTGTTTATTTTGTTCGATTCGTTAGTTGAAGTGGAATCCTCCTAGTAAAACAATGTTTTTAATCCAAAAGAACATGTGTAATCCCCTGCTGTTCACAACATTTTGGTAGTTAATTGGTAGATCATGTCATGATGTTTATCATGTTTGTTGTTCTAAAACTATCAGGGGGATTGGGGTTGTTGTATTCGTAACGAATTTTTGCTTATGCTAAATTCTATGGCCAGGTATGTCCAGATAATGTTTTTTTGTGACTTACCAGCTTTGCTATGTACAAATCACCATGCCTAGTGTACGCAATGTAAACTATTGGTGAAAAGGATGACCACAAGTGATGGAGATGAATACGTAATTCCAAGTTAACACTCTTAGGGGAGTTCTAATATTCGCTGGAGAGGGAGAGGTAAACGGATTCACTCATGACGACGAATGTGTCATCTAAGTCTCCAAGTGCCTTGACCAACGACTTTACAAGGACACTTTACTAGGGGCAGCTCTTATGGTGAACAAAAAACCTCAAACAAGTCCAATGCCAACTCCACAACTTGGAAGCTCTTGGGAGTCACCATTGCTCCTAAGGTTCCCCACAAACACAAGAGTGACAAATCACACGACAAA